>NW_004191861.1:11641-13506 GCF_000330505.1 Entamoeba invadens IP1
AATTACAACTGAATTCAAAATAATCTATATTTAATTAATTGATAAAAATAGTTTTTTACTTGAAAACCCATATTTGAGTAAGCTCTCCTTACTGTATTTTTTGTGAATTTAAACTCAATATAATATTAAAAATAAAATTTTTGGCACGTAAACAAAAAATATGTTGTTCATTGTTTATTTAGACTTCAATCAACAGTTTCAATTAAAAAACAACTTTAACAATGAAACATGAATGAAATATGTTACTTAAAAAATTATATAATAATCTTTTTTATTTTTTTGTTAAAAATATACAAAAAAATCAAATTGTATTTCAATGATATTAATGTATTAATAAAAATTTAACAGGAAGGATGTATCAGAATGTATCATTTCGTTTTGGTTATAATATGTATAAAATTATAAACATTCATGTATTTACGTTAAACAAATTATAACAAAACTCCGAAAAAAATAATAATTGCAATTTTTTTTATTTTTTAAAGTACAACATCTAACTAAAACTATCAAATTTGTATATATTATTAAATATTATTTATTGTTACATTTATTTCAGTTTTTGGAAACATACATAGACAGTGATACAAGTATTATATAATACCCATTTTTGGACTCCCAAAAGTTAAAACACGTTCGAAATTGAATTAAAAATATATATATTAAAACACCTGAAATTTTCAAACCGAAAAAAACTCGAATGAATCTCGCATATAATTAAAACGAAACATTATTTAAACTATAATATATAGTAAAATCGATTATAATTGTATTAAATAATTCTATTGTCTCATTCTGTTCTATATATTATATAGAACACACAACTACAAAATTCAATACTTTCAAAGATGAGTACAAATACCACTGAGAATAAAGAAAAGGTCGAATTAGATTCCACAACGATCCAAAAGGCGTTAATCATCTTTTATTCACGTAACGGGCACTCCGAGAAAATAGCCAACGACCTCCACGCCGCCATCCCATCGGACGTTGTGCAGATACAAGAAAATGATGGAATGAACAGAGGTAGTTATACAAATTACTTCACAAGCTTCTCCGAGTCTTATTTGGGATATGACTACTCGTCTTACCTCAAGACAGAGAACTTGGCTGATGTTGCCAAATACTCTGCACTCATATTTGTTGGGCCCGTGTGGTGTTGGGACCTTTGTGCTCCATTGAAAAACGCTTGTAAAGAGGTTCTGAAAACCGTAAAACAAACACAAGACATTTTTGTCGCTTTAAGTCTTGGAGGCGCCGGAGATAAAGGGAGCTTTGAAGTGATTAAAAAGATGTTTAGTGGAAAGGCAATTGTACACGACGATTATTTAAGTTGTGTCGAAAGCGCGTATGCGTCGGGCCAACTCAAAGATAAATTTGACTCATTTGTTCAAAAGGTGTTAAAAGCAGTTGAAAAGTGGTGAATTTGCCAAACAACTTTTAATTTGAATATTTAGTTTAATTTATAATAATTAATAGTATATTTATATAAATAATAATATAATAACAGATACTGTAGATAAGTAACTATATATGCAAGTAACTCATTATATAGTATAACAAATTAGATTTAAATAATAATTAATATAGATTTAATTTAATAAAAATGAATTAAACTAATTAATCACTTTGTTATTTTTAAAAAAATTGTGTAATAAAGTTAGTCTGGAAACCATATTTATTTATTTCCTTTTAAAAAAAAGCAGATTTGGGATGTTTAATAAATATTACTATTATTTAAACTATTTTTCAATAACACAACCAAAAACATAAATTAAATTAAAGTGATTTAGCCAATCATTTCATTTTTTTGTTTGTCAATAAATGGTATTATTAATGTTGTTATTTATTAAAAATAACGGGAAATC
>NW_004191860.1:0-1395 GCF_000330505.1 Entamoeba invadens IP1
GTAAAAGTACTTTTATAAAATGAAAAAGAAGAAGAAACACGAAAAGGTATAAAAATAACACTGGGTCCGATTTTTGAAATAAGGTTTATTATAATGTAAATAAAAAATAATATGACACATGTTTTTTAATTATCATTTCAACAATAAAACGTTTATTAAGTTAATTAGAAACATTTATTAAATAATAATAATTATGAAAAATGCAAAAAAGTTGTCAAACAACTTTTTACATCATGTGAATAATCAAACTAAATATTTTATATAAAATTCTAAAACAAAAATAAGATATAATATTATCATTTAATTATCTTTTTAACCAGATCTATAATTTTGTTGTAGTTTAACAAGTACTGTTATACCAAATACTGATTTTACTTATATTTTGGCTTGTTTTCTTTTTGTTTTTACATGTCAACATTATTTAAAACAATTATTGTTGTCATAATATAAAGTGTATATAACAATTATATAAAATTGTTGAAAATATTGAAATAATATCATTTATTCGTGGTGGTAAAAAACGCATTATTGTATTTTCAATTAAAAGGATTAATAATTTTGTCATTAAAAATTTATAGTAAAAAAGTAATTTATAAAACTAAAATGCATAATAATAAAAAATAATTTTTTTGTTCGATTTTTTTGGCTTTGATTTTTTCATTGTTATAGCAGATTTTTTAAATAAAATTTCAGATCACGAGATTTTGAAGATCATGATTGGTTGTAAAAATAAAACAATTAAAGCAAAGTATGTTTTTGTGTTAAAAAACGGGCAAACAGCAATTATTTTGTCAACGGTTGCGCACCCTATAGTGGGTCCATAAAGTGGTCAAAATCCATAAACCCATCAAAGAAATTTGTTGGACTTCCAGAACAAAAAAATGATAAATTTTCAAATTTTGGCTTTTTTCTTTGTTTTTAAGAAAATGTAAAACCCCGCATGCACTTTTGAAAGGTTGAATAACGGATTAACGTTTCGGTGTTCTAAAAATACGTTTTATTAACAAGTTTCTATTTTTGATATTTTTTGTAGAAGTATATAAAAATAAAGGAAAATGTTAAAAAAATAAATAATGACAGTTAATATGTTTATTTGCGTTATAATCGGTTAGGTGTGTCCCGCTTGGTGTTTTTTATATAATTTAATGTTTGCAAAAACCCTTTTTGATTTTTATTATATTGTTTCAAACATTTTATTTATGTAATGATTATATATTAGTTATTAATAATATTAATATAAAAGAATTGAATTCAAAGCATGTATAAATATTTTTTTTGATTTGTTAATGATATTTTTAGTGATGTAAAACCAACACAAAAAGACTATTATACTAGAATTCCAGTCAGCACCCTAATTATAGCAACAAAACCACGATTTTCAATAATCTCTTAACC
>NW_004191860.1:1495-3499 GCF_000330505.1 Entamoeba invadens IP1
AATGAAAACAAATTTATTTATTATGAGTAATGTAGAGCGGGTCAATATACGTATCCCAGTAAACATAATAGCTATAAATTTATGTAAACAACATAGATTAGTTCAAAAAAACAAAAAAATTGAGATAAATTATCCAAACTGTTTCTTTAAATACTACATTACTTATATTCCAAAAGGTAGAGGATGTTTTTAAAGATTGATTGTAATCAATATAATATAAAATAAATATATTTTTATATTAATTAAATATTGATCTGATTAATTTGTTGTTATTAAAAAATATAAATTACAGTTTTATTTATTTGATTATTTATCATCTGTATTTTTAACAATAACTGTGTGGGTTGTTGAGTAATAAATCGTCTTATTTGTTTGACAAAAAACAATTTTTAGATTGTTAAAAGAACAATTACCATCTTTAATTTTTTGTCTTAGAATTTTTTTAATAATATTTTTGAAACCTTTTTACAGATTCTATTTATTTTTGAGTTTAATTGTATAAAAAAACTCCAACAAAAAATAATAACAAAACATATAACAAATATTGTGTTTGCAAAAACGCGGGCCGGGTAAATTTAATTTTCCCGTTGCAACCGCAGTTTTCCTTACCATTATCCTAAAATAAAATGAGCGAGCCGGAAGTCTACTATTATACATTCAATCTTTAAACTTAATCTGGAACTTTTTGGACCATAAAGATTGGAATATTTCAGGAAGCCGTACTAAAAACCTATCCCAATTGTTTCGGTTTTTTTTCACGTTTTACCTAATGCCCGATTTTTAGACAAAATTAACTTTATTTTTTTGTCCACCAGATAAATTTTGAGACAAGATAACATTAAAAGACTCACTCTATATTTATTATTTATATTTTTGATTTTAATTGAAACAAATTGTCTCAATATTTAAAAAACAACAATAATTGAGTCAATTATAATTTCATCACAATAAATATTTTTCTATTGTTTTTTTTTCTTTAAAATATTATTTTTTTTAATTCGAACAAAAACATTCAAGTCATTCTTGCTATTTTTATCATATTAATTAATTGTTTTAATATTTTTAACAAGTATAGTTTCAAGTACTTGATTTATGAGTATCATTGGTAATGAAATGTTAACGATGAATAAAAACATATTTATAATACATTCTAACTTATCTTTGTTTTAAATGAAATAAAATAATAATTAACAAACATGTTTTCGATTGTTAAGGTTTTTAAAAGTATTCTTAACAAAAACATTTTAATAAAAAATATCAAATTTTCAGCAACATAAATTTATTTTTAACAAAAAAATTATTATTTATTATTATGTTGTTTTAAGTATAAATTTATTAATTGAAAAATAAACTATTAACATTGTTTGAATTTACTGTTTTTATTAAAACCGTTTTAACTTATATAAAATGCCTTGTTGTTCAATAAAACTCACAATATATTAAATAGAACAGTAAAGTTGATATATCACTGTATTCTTTGTAATGTTTTGATTGTTCTTGATGTGGTATATATGATCTTTAATCTCAAAGAATAAAGCTTATGAACACTATTTCATTATTGTTATTATTCTTTTTTTGTATTATATTTTTAATTATTATAATTAAATATTTATAATACATTTTTTATTTTTTTTTCTAAATAAAATTGAAAAAGAGTGATAGACCAAAATAAGTTGTTGTTTCTCGACATTATCATTTTAAGAAACTAAACTTTGAAAAAAAGAACGTTTTCATTCTTATTTTTGTACACATGTGGGTTGAATTTTAAAACAAATAAGATAATTATTTTTCTCAACAAGAAGTCATTTTTACACCTGCACCTAACAACTTATCTGATATGAAACAGTTTCATGATAAAATAGTTATATAGATTTGTGCACACTACAATGTTAATAAAATTATAACATACTATTTTTTTAATTTACTGTTGTATTTCGCCATTATGATTAAACAAATTTTTATCAATAAGAAAATGATGGTCCAGTTTTATCCTCGTTGTAATAA
>NW_004191860.1:3599-18831 GCF_000330505.1 Entamoeba invadens IP1
CAACTCATGTGGTGCATTTGATGAATGTTCTTTTTTAATACCAATATCCGTGTAAATTTGTGTCGGAATAACGTTTTTTTAATGACACTTTTTTACGAATAAATTCCAACTTCCAATTGAAGCTGCATTGTGTAAAGATATCAATGGAAACTCACAGTTAATTGCATTTGGATTCATGAGACATCGATTTACATCATACTATACTGACTTCTTGAGGTTTTTAAAAAGTCGTTTCGTTCTAATTAAGTGTTTTATTACTGACAGGAGTATTGCACAAACAACAGCTATCAAAGAAGTGTATCCAGATGTTGATATTGTGTTTTGTCACAAGCATATTAGACGTTATTTAATCTCTGCATTTGGAATAAACTCCAAAATTGTTTCAAATTTTGAATTGTTAATTAATGAAACTATCAAAAGCGAAGAATTAATCTCATTTATACAAAACTACAAACGTGTCGATAGTATAGTGGAAAGTGGGGATACGTGTGTTGATAAGAATGAGATATTTGCCGAATTCTTTGAATATTGTAACGGAGAACAACCGACTACAGCTTTTGAGTTGAAATCCAACGATAAAAAACGTATTTTGAAACAGTTGATTGACACTAAATTCAATTGGCTTCCTGAGTTTACAAAGAGACACACGAAAGACACGATTACAATGTTGTAGAAGGTTTTTTTCGGAACAATAAAACAACAAACTGTGGTAAAATAGTAAGGTTAGTGGAAGTTACAACTATATTTATAGTAAAAGCCAGAAAGTTGTTGTTTGATAGTGTCACTGGATTCAAAGATGAAGACTATAAAATACTCACCAAACTCATTGGAGTTGAAGCTGCAGCAGAAATACGTTGTGATTGGGGTAAAAAGATACTTAATTATTATTCAATGTTGGACGAATTTGGACCTCTCGAAACAAGCAGTAAAAGAGTGTGTACTTGTGTTGATTTTGTTCAACACGGAAGGTACTATCCTTGTTTTCACCAAGTGTATTGCAATTTCTTTAACCCTGTAAAAAATTTAAAGAAATCGCTTTTTTCAAAGGACGATTTTGGGAAGAAAATATTTTTAGAAAAAACTAAAATAGCCAAACATGAGTTTTATCAAAGGACTATAAATAATTCATTATTCAACTGGGAAAGAAAGGACCGCATTGTGATATTCGATGAAATGGTCGACACGATTCTCAAAAATGCCACTCGAAAACAAAAGTGGTTCGAACTTGTCAATTCGGTATATCATTCGTAAATTACATCAGAAAACGTGTTAAAAAGGAATGAGGAGTTGCAGGAGGTTGATAGTGAGTTTAGTTCAAAAGATCTGGTTGTACTTCTTTCTGCAAAGGTGAAACCATCCAATTTAATAGACTATGTCTAAAACCATTTTTTTACCAAAGTCTTTAAGAAACGAACGGAATTTAAACCTCTTGGACCAGCACTTCAAATAATTGAATTGAAAGGTATTATTTGCAAAATATGCCTTGGTAGAGGACATATGGCAAAGTGTTGTCCTTCTTGGAATAAAACAGAAAATTATGATGGGTTAAATATATTCATTCAGTCTTTAAAAGGAGATAAGCGTAAAGAATTCGAATTAAAACATAAAAAAGTTGTTTGAATTCCAGTTGTAATTAGGATTTAACATGTGCATAAAAATAACTGTAAAAATATAATATTAAACTATTAACAAACTATACCAAAACAATTATTGATTTTAATTGTAGTAAATGTAATGTTTATTGTGTGAATATATATTTTACAAGACAAACAACGCTTTTATAAAATAATATAACATCATTATAATGTTCTGTAGTAATTTGTGTTGTTTTATTAACACCAAATGTTTAATAACCATAGATTAATGGCGTTTAAACAGAAAATTTGAAAACCGATAAAAAATAAATTGAAAAATTAAAAATTATTGTTTTTTCTTTTTGTTATACATAATACGTTTTTTTAGTAAATAACAAAAAATATTATAGTTTCTGTTCTATTTGTAGTTGTGGTTGCGGGTCGAAACGATCACCCTAAAACAATCTTTTTTAATTTTTTTCTTTAAAATGGTAAAAATAACGTTTTTAAATCTAATTTCACTTATTCAAAAATGGAAAACGTGTATTGTAATACACATGAAAAAAAAATCCCGATAAACGAACTAATAATTAACCCTTCGAAAACAAGAAAAATCAAAATTTGTTAAAAATAAAAATCTTAGTTAATCGAAATGTAAATGTGACCTTTTTTCTATAATTTTTTTCCAAAAAAGCTAGACACCCTGGAACGACGGCTCTAGTAAATTTTTATGGTAAATTGTTATAAATTATAGTAAAAAAGTGAATTTTTTGTTGAAGTTGGGATGAACAAAGGTTCACTTTTTTTTTACTTGATCCTTTCAGAAACAAGTCACAGTTCAATGGAAAAGTCAGATCAAATATTTATTGAGATGTCCACAACTAATTACGATAATAAAATTAATTATAAAATATAACAAAGACTAAATTGCATCATAAAACATATTGGTTCAAATTATTCAAAATCAATTACATCATAAAATAACAAAGAAAAAATAATAAAGCATAGACTTTGAGGTGTATTGAAATTTCAATATGCAATTGATCTCAAAAACAATTACAAGGGAAATTAAATAGTTTTTTTGTAAACTTTGAAAAATTCAAAAATTTAAAAATTGAGTTTTACTATTTTTTTGTAGAGAAATAAGATAAGACGTAAAGACACTTTTGTTTGTTCCGACTTTGAAAAATAAATCTTAAAGAAAATAAGTGTAAAATAAACAAAAAATATCTAAAATACATTTTCAAAAGTATCAAAAATCGCAAAATCGAAAAAATTCTCGAAAATGAATTAAACAGTCAATATAGTCGCGTTTGTATAAACTTTGATCACCATGAGGTTTTATGGTCACCTGTTGGGTTTCAAGTCGTGCCACTGTCAAAGAAGCAAGATATGAATTCATTATTTGGTATTTTATTTTTTATCATTTTCAAACAAAAACAAAGGGCAAAATTGATTTGATATTATCATTTTCTTATACAATGTTATTGTATATGGTAATCAAATGCTTATTTTGCATTTACTGTTTATGCATTTTCAAATTGTGCATTTTTGGGCAACAAACAAATAATTTTAACTAAAAATAAAAGGATAATACAAATTATAAACAAAAAAAACAAATAGCAAAAAAACTTAACAAATAATAAAAAATTATTTTGAACTATATTATATAATAAAAAATATTATTTATAAAAATGGAAATTTAATTAATAATAGTTTTGTAATAAAAATTTTTCAATTTGATAGAATTATCAACAAACACCATTATAACATGATTATAACCATAATACTTATGCATATACTTCAACGATGGTTGTTTATAATGTTGAGTAACAACATCACGATGTCGTTATAACACAAGTTTTCAAAAACTTATCCATAAAAAGAAAAAAATGGTATAATGACCCCTATTTTTATTTTATTTCACGATAATTTTTTCGAGGTTCAATAAAAAAGAACGTATTGAATGAAATAAACAGTTCCTACTTTATAAAAAATTAAACAAAATAGAAAAATCATTTCATTTTCATTAAAGCACCAGAAAGATTGTTCAAAAATCCACTCGTTTGCAAGGGTGGTAATTTGAGTTTGTTTTATACGCGTTTAAGGCAGCTATATCAATCATATCATATAAAGCCCTGATGTTCCACCTGTTTGTTCGACGTCTACACGTATAATACCTGGTCATCTGATCCACAGTGTCAACCCCACCCATTTTGTGGTTGTAATCAAAAATGGGCTGGGGTTTGTGTATTGTCATTTTTTCTTTGCCAATGAACACATCCTGCTCGACGACTTCAATTTCATTCTTTTCGTGGCAGGTTGACAAGACCAAAACAAGCTTCTTTTTTTGTTGTAGTAAGTGATATGTTTACACTTTCCTTTCGAGAAAAAGATGGTGGTATCGGGAGTTCTCCATTTGATGGTCTTTGCTTCATCAAAAAGTTCTTTCCTATTAATCTCTATGGTTCACAAAAGTTGGCACACACACGAAGCAAGGTAGTGTGACAACCTTAACATACAGAAGAAGTTGTCACACACAACGGTAAACTTGTTACCACGGCTTAACATGGGTAGCACCATGTCCCTGACCACTCTAAAGCCCTGATTGTTCTCCTTACCACCACACTTACCACAGTACATTTGGAGGTTTAGAGTCATTCCTGTCTCACAGTCAGCACACATCTACAAGTTAGAAAACTATAAATAACTCAAATAAACAAATAATTAAATTATTAAATTTGATCATACATGTCAAACCAATAATAACTATCCGTTATTTTGACTTCATAAATAAAACTCATTTAGTAAAAATAGAACAAACCCAAAACTTTATACCATAACGTCCAGGCTTGGACTTAATAAACACCTTAGCCCACATATGCCCTTTATAAGAACACAAATGTTCGTCAACCGAAACACTATTACTAAGTTTGTAATAGGTTTGGTTGACAAGGTTAGAAATAAACTTATCTAACATCACTCTAATTTTAGAAAAGCTGTCGTGTGCATTTGGAGTTATTGCAGGGACGACTTTAACAACTCCACTACCAACGATGCCCTTTTTGATTCTGACATCTTTCCTGAGTTGCTCTTCAGAGAGATCTCTGAAATCTCGATCTGAATATTTCGCACAGTTGAAATACTCTCCTTCTGGCCCGTTTTCAGCTTCCTCTTTCTCTTCGACATCCCCATCATCTGAAGTGTCTGATGCATCATCACAAACATCATCTGGCTGGCCCACATCGTAAGTTTCAATGTGTGAAGAAATGAATTTAAACATGTCACGTGGCATGCTATTTCTATAAATAGATTTTCCGTGGTCGATTGACCAAAGCTCTTCCACGGGATTTATGACATCATGGTGAGCTCCCATGTAGAGAAGAATTCCTAGGTACCTCAGGATGCTCGTTTTAGGAAGTTTGTTATCATCAGTCTTATGTTCTTTGGCTATTTTTTTATTTGAAAACAATAAAAGGTTATTTGTTATCTCTTCACAAAAAACAACCTAAAACACTCAACTTCAGTTAAATTGCGTCCTTTGGGATCAAACGAGTAAGTCGGATTAAGCGAATCTTTAACGTGTCATGAGCTTTTTGGTGCTTCTCCTTCTTTTTTCCATTTAAATGTGCCAACAATCTCATATTCTTGCATAAGGTTTATGTTTTTTAATTCGATAAAAATGTTTGCGATAGAAATTTATTGTTTTAATTTAACATATTTTAATATTATATTCATTAACATATATATAATATTACCATATAAAACGATCAGTAAATAAAATTTTAAACTATTATTGTATTAAATAAAAATAATCTAAATTAATAAAAAATCATAATGAATTTAATAAATTAAATTGATACTTTTTATTAAATAATACAAATTATAACTAATTTTCATTGTTATTATTGATTATATTTATTGGTCAAACTAATTTAAAATTGAATTATTAGCTTGTTTTTATGTTTCATTGAGTGGAATTATTTTCGGACGTTTTATGGATAGATATATTTTTTTTGTTGTCTTGTATTCAAATTAATATACAATAATTTACAATAATAAATAAATTATTGTAAAAATATACGATTGCTACTTTTGAAATCTATCAAAATATAAATAACGATTCAAATTTCTTAATTAAAAAAAACAAAACAACTTTTTAAAAAGTTAACTGTATTTCAAAACTCTGTACTGTTTCCAAAATTTATATAAACTCTTTGTCCTAGTTTCCCGTTATTTACTATTTTTTATTTGTTTTTATTTTCTATTTTTCTTGTTTGTTGAACCAACAACGGTACACAGTTTAAAACCCTTAAAAATCAATACAATTTCAATTATTGAACAAAAAATCGGGAAATCACCCAAATATTGGGTAAATCTTTTCCGATTTTCCAGGTTCGTTATTTGGTCAGTGATCCATTTGATAACTAAACGTCAGTAAAATTATATCTTTCAAATAAACATGAGATAAACTACAATTTAATGAATAACAAATGATGTGACGGAGGACACCATTGCATCAAATAATGCAACACTTTAACGAATAATTATTTTCTATTTATTTTAACAATTAAATATTGGCCATCGATAACATAAAACAACAAACATTTAAAAAAACAAGGCCATTCATCAAAAGAGTATCAAATCAAATAAACAGTTATAAAATAAAAATTTTCGATTGTAAAGTCTTAACCGATTTATATAATGCTTGTTTTACTCATTTATACTTTTCATTTTTATCTGAAACACAACTTGGTGATTCTGTAAACGTGGATATTGAATAAAAAAGTCGTGTTTTCATTTTTTAACAATTTTGTGTTATGGTAATCAAAATTTTAATCCCAAGTTTGTTTTTTATATTTTTCAAGTAAATTATTGGTGCAAGATTTATTTGTCAAGTAAAATTTAAAAAATCCGGGTTCGTTATTTTGTTTTTTTCGAGTAAATATTTATAACAAAAAATGAGGGTTAAGAAAAGAAAAGATAATTTAGGAATAATAAGTCCAATAAATTGGGTCATTTCAGTACAAAGTTTTGAAAAACAGTTTATTTTTAATATATACACAACTACTTTAATATAAAAATTATAATACAAACTTATTAGTAAACGATTATATTATTTCATATAAATACAACAACACAATTTATAAAAGTTTTAATTGTTTTTTAACCTGATTGTGTTTAGTATCGATTATATTTTTTTTACTATCAATATTTATTTAAATAATATATTTATTTAAATAAATGATATTATAATTAAGGTTGACGGAAAAAAAGTAAAATTTATTTTACCTATTCCGGTGTAAAGTTTAAAATTTTACCTTTTTACCAAAAAATAATAAAAAATAAAAATATCGTAAAAATGATTAAAAAAATACAAAAAATTTAATAATAATAAAAAACAAAAAAATAAATCAGCATTATCAATTAATTAAGACCAAAAAACAAACATGATTAAAACAATGGATAAATGTTTTTAAATGTGTTTAAACATAGAATTGTTATTTTTAAAAAAATTGTATTTCAAATAATAAATTTCAAATATTATAAATGTATTAACAAGTTAACTTAAATATTTAAATAGATCGAACTTAAATACAAATATGTGTGAAATCAAAAAAGAACCCAAATTAATGGATTACTTTACAGTGAAGATTACAGTCAAAGATGAGTGCCTTTGTAATAATTGTAATTTTGTTTACAAACTAGTAATGAATAAATGAAAAAGAAAGACAAATATCCGTTATATTCAGCATCTTAAACAACAACAGGAAGACATTCATAATTTAATTTACAATAAAAAAGATAAACATTTTTAAAAAACAGAAGGCACAAAACTTGACAAAAAAACAAAAGAAAATTACGATAAATGTTTAATAAAAATGATATCAGGAAAAATGTTGCCGTTTTCAATTATAAAAGATGGAATATTTCAAATATTTTGCAAGACGAATTCAGATGGAAAGTACATTCCACCTGGAGGTGAAAAATTGAAAAAAGAAATGAAACAAATACAAGAAGAGATAAAAAAAGAAATAATGCAAATATTAAATACATGACAACTGAAAGATTGTCATTTATTTCGTTCACTTCTGATGGAAGAACATTTAACTGTCGTAACAAAGGAGAGACGATTGCTTTTGCGTGTCATTTTTTAAACAAAAGTGGTGATGTATGTGTTATGCTACTTTCTTCCCCAACACTTGAAAGGCCAATAACTTCAAAATCACTTTATGAAACGCTTTGTAAAATGTTATGTGAATATGATATTACATTAAATGAAAAAGATTGTGAAGTTATAATAGTAACAGAAGAAGGAGCTAATATGGTATGTGCTTTTGGAGATAGTTTTTCGGCGTTTGCTCCAAATAAACAACATGTATTTCTTCCAAAAATAAATAGACTGGATTGCAATGCGCATAATTATCAGACATGTATAAGAAATGCAATAGAAACTGTCATTGAAATAGAAGATCAATTATCTTTATGTGACCATATCGTTGCAAGGTTTAACAATAAAAAGAAGACTTTGAAATATTACAATACGAATGTCTCCAAAAAGAAAAACGTTGTATTCTTCCCAGTATCACTAATTCGACACTAATTACAAGAGAAAGTGAATATGATATTGATGAAGATTATAGAAATTTGTTTGTTGGAAGAGTAGAAACCAGATTTAATACTGTTTGTTTAATGATAGAAAGTGTTCTGCAGAAAAGACTCGGATTAGAGGAACTGTTTAAGAAAAACAGACATGTTGATAAACTAAAAATGCCAGATTTTGATTTACTTGAAAGCATTGTTGATGTATCAGAATTAATAAAAAAATGAAACAACACCTTTTAGTGGTGAAAAACTATAGCATTTTTTTTAGCTTTTTGTAAATGTAAAAAACTTCGAGATAAAATTGATAAAGTTTAAATAAAAGTCGCTGTGGAAAATAGAATTGCTAAATGGAATGAAAAATATATAGAAATAACCATTTTTAAAATAAAAACGGAATATTGTGTTTATTTAAAAGAATTAATATTTAAATTTGAAATTAACACCGAGAGACTTTCTAATGAAATGAAGTTCTATTTGGCGCTCTACTATTTCATGGAAAAACATCTACAAAAAGTAATAAACAAAGAGCCATGGGTTATTTCAACGTTGTTAGATCCCTTTTATTCAACCAACACTTTCTTTGGAGAGTTGTTTGAAAAGAGCAAAACGATATTAAATAAATATATAAATACTAATGAAAACACAACAACCCAAATCGTTGTTTCTGTTCCTCACACAACTGGTTTATTTCGACAACCTCAATATTCCGAGTTAAATTTATTTTTGAATAATAAAACTCTTTATTATTCAAGAGTTGTTACTGAACTTGGAAAGTGGTGGGTAGTTTATGGAAAACATATGTATCCAAAACTTTATGATGTGGCAATGAAATACATTTGTATTCCGGCAACAGAAACAACACGTGAAAGAATGTTTTCGGAAATTAAGAGAATATTTACTGATGATCGAGTTAACCGATCGATTGATTCTTTTGAGTTGTGTTCATTTACAAGGAAAAATGTTCAAATGATCAAAACTGTAACCACCTCTAAATCACAAAAATAAACAATATAAACTTATTTGTTTTTGTGTTTTATGTTTTAAATAAAATTATATTTAAAATAAAAAAACATTTATGTTTAGTTTGTTTCAATTTAAAATTGTTACCAAACAACATTTTTTTGCTTTAATATATATTAAATCAACAAAAGTAATTGTGATAACATTTTATTTTGATTTTATTTTTGATTTGACCAAAAATGTATAGCTTGAAAAAATGTGCAGAAAAAACGGCTGGATCTAAAAGATCCAATGAGGTAAAATTTATACTTTTTTACCAAAATGAAATATTTCATGGTAAAATAATTTTACGTCAACCTTATATATTAACATCTTTTTATTTCAATTTATAATTATCAGTTGTTGAATTTGCAATTAATAGATTATTAATAGTCTGTAATATTTATTTTTTTATCTGATATTTATAAAATTTTTAAAAACAATTTAGTTATTATGTCAATAAAAATTTTTGTTGTGTATTTATCAAATTGTTTTTTTTTCTGTTGTTTAAAAAACATAGTTAAATAAAACAATATCAAAGTACATAATAACACAGTTTTCATTAGCCAAAAAATAACAACATCACGTTTATAATAATAATTAACATGTTTTTAAATTATTCATAAAAACCATTTGTGATATAATTTGTACAAATCACAATTGCATAAAACTAAACATTATTAATATACTTTCTATTAAACAACCATTTAAACGTTGTAGATAATTTAAATAACTCGTTATAAACGACTTGTTGTATGTTTAATATTAAAAATGGACATTTATTATTTGTATATATTGATGATTAATTTGATAAAATAATTATTTAAAATGCAATTTTTTGTTCTTCGAATAACATCAAAATTTCAAATTTTTGCAAATAAACATTTTAAGAACTTGTTTTATTATTTTTAGTTAAAAAATATTGTTTTACATAATGGAATAGGTAAAAATAATCATATTTTAACTTCAACCTTATTTTACAAATAAAAGTCATTTTACTGAAAAAATTTAGCGTTTTCGGGTTTTAAACACATTATAAAAACTTAATAAATTTTGCATAATAACCTTTACATCAATAATCCAGATAAAAAATATACTGATAATTTATAAATTTAGTTTACACAATTTGTAAATCAACAAAAAACACAAAGACGTTTTATTTTGCAACTTGAAAGTATGTTTGTATTGTTTTTATCAATAAACTTGACATTATTTCATTTATTAAAAAATGTTAATATTACAACATGACATCAGTCTTGTTTTTATGAACAAACAACCGTTATTAAATTTTAAAAACCAAAAGAAAAATAGCAGAAATGAATATTTTGGTTATAAACATTCAAGGATTTATTAAAAAATATAGATAATTTTAATAACTGTGGTATTTACAAAATTTTGTTTTATTTGGCTGTAAATATTTACAAATTACAAAATAAAAACTAATACAGCAATTTTTGACTTTAATACAAAAAGTTTTATTTGGAAAAAGTCAATGTTATTTAAATAAAAAACTTACAATTTGTTTCAATCAAATTAATGAAATGATAAATGATGTTCAAAATACTGTAAATAATTATAAAAATGTTATAGAAGATGAAGAAGCTCCAGTATTGTACAATCTTTATGAAGATTGTAAGGAAATGGATTTTGGTCCAGACGATTTTGCTTATGAAATATTATACAAATAACTTACAAAAGCAAAAATATAACAAAACGCCAAAACAATTCAACATGATACACATATTTTTGAAAATATAAATACATTATTACAAAAACAAAAATACACAAAAACGCAGTTTTTTCAAACATGTCAAATGGTATAAATAAAGAAGTTCAACAATTGTTGAGAAAAAGTTTGCTTCTTTTTTTATAAACCGTTACAACTGCAAAATTTCGTAAAAATATTATCGTATATCTTTTGGTCATATAATTATTTTTCAAAATATATCTTTTCTACAATGAATCTGAGTTGTTATCAACGCGCTTTAATGTTGAGTTTGATAAAAACCGTATTAATATGTTGTACTGTTTTACAAATAATACTAAATATTACTATTTCTGGTAAGACCAAACAAAGGAAAATAGCGTCTATTGGCAAAGAAACAAGAAACGAACTGAAAAAAATGTGGTAAATTGTTATGAATATTATTTGATTGGTGATACAATGAAATTTAATGGTGAAGGCACCATGTCTTTGTATGGAAGATTTCTTACAAAACAATTTGAAATAAAAGTTGTTGAAATAAAAATGTGTGTATTTTGGGGAGCCGGAAATGCTTAAAAATGACCAATTGGATTATGTTAGTACTCAAAGACACAAAGATACCATTAGATTTACTCAGGGTATTGTTGTGATGGGGTGGATTTTGGACTCAGCTTTAATAATGGAATAACTGGTATACCTGCACGCAAGTAAACACCAAATTTAAGACCATTATATAATCACAATTATTATTTATCTCATAGATTCAATGTTGCGACAGAAAGGACCTTTGAATTTGGAGATATGGTAATGATCAAACAATTTTTAGTTAAAATGACAACAAAATTAATCATAAAAAGATGGAAAACCGAACTTCAAAAAGCGGATCTTTAGAAAGCCTTGTTAAAAATTCCTCAGTATTCCACCACACGTTTCCAGTTTGTTTTCCTTATCACAAACATGTTGTTCGAGTGTTTTTATCCGTTACAAAACTTTTTTGATGATGTTCCCTTGGGGTTTGTTCTTGAAAAGAAAAATGAGAACAACCAACAAACAAAAATAACATTCTGATAATTATCTTTAAATGATCTGGTGTTCGTTGGTGCTCTTACATTTGTTGATTATTTTATGACTTCAATGAAATACATGAGTGATTGGATGCAAGAAAGTGATTTGTGTCACATAGTTGTATACAAAAGAATACGCAACTATATAAAATATTTTTACATGGACTTAAACTCAACATTGAGAACGGCCTAATACTATTCTATTCACTACACGTCGACGAGATAACAATAAAAGAAGGACTAGAAGTTTACCACAACTTTTGTCTGAATTTTATTACACGTTTATTTGTGGCTCTCAGTAAAAGGTTAATGTTGCCATAAAACAAACTTAACGTAGACTATAAAGAATTGTTTTCAGTGACCAACTATGAAGACTTCGATAAAAAACTCGAAATAAGTACTTCTAAATTCTTAGCCGATTTCGATACATACTCTTTACAAGTGGACTCACTCACGCAATTTTTCGTAACGAACAAGAAGCACAAAAATGGAAGGAGTCAAACTATAGATGCAACAAAAACCAAACAATCATCTAAAAACTGCAATATGTACAAAACGGAGTTGTATTCAAACCACGCACAATCAGAAATAACGCGGAAGTGGTAAGAGCGGAAAGGAACCAAAACATTGATAGTAAAACTTTATAAAATATTAATTCTTTTTTAAGTTTAAACACTGTTTTTAATGCTTTGAGTGGAAAATTGTCGAATCCAGATTTTATTTGGCATTTGACCAAAAAGTGTACTATTTTTTATATTTCTTTGTGTAAAAACCACATTTAACGATTTACACAAAATGTAACTCATTTTTTGTCTAAATATTACTTTAAAACAGTTTTCAGCGAAAGTTCGAAATTTTATTTAAAATATTGACTTTGAAGTTTATAAATTTAAAAAAATCAATTTAATCTCAATTTCAAAAATTCAATTTTTCATATTATCCCGGGACCTAAATTGACCACCACCACCTCTTAAAATAGATTTATTTTTTCTATTTCGAATCATATTCAAATTAAAATTATAGTAAATAGGTAACTGGGATAATATTAGGTCTGGTTCCCGAATTCAAAAAATGCCGAAAAAACATTTCGAGTTAGTAGCAACCGAGTGAGACGGAGCATTGAAAAGAAGGCTCTGAAGACACACTCAAACAGTCTGTTTGTGCACCGTTTCACCCACTTTCCAAGTCCTCCCTTGGCGCGGATCCCCCCCTGACCCCCCCCCGCAAGCGGGGGGGGGACCACATCCGCGTCCACACAGTACGGACAAGGAAAGTGGGTGACATGGGGACGCACAAACAGTGGCTGAAAAATGGACTTTCTTCAAAAAACACTCGCGGCAAATATTATTTTTTGGTAAAGGTGGTGGTGGTCAATGTAGGTCCCTATTATCCCATTTTTAATATTTTTTTTAATATTATTTATTTATTATTGTTTTTGTTTGATTTCTCGTCTATTTTCAATTTATTTGTTTATGTTTTTTTCTTTTTATCATCTTCTTTTGAATCTTAACAACAACTGTTATGAAATAATTTTTTAATGTTATTTGTTCAAAAACAATCATTGAACTAATGTGCACAAAAATACCACAAAATCAATTCAGGCTTTTATTTTTAAGCTAGTCCATTGTGTTTTTACTTGTTCTTTTTTCCATTTTTTAAACCTTTTTTGAGCTTTTTTTGCCATAAGAAAATACATTTCAAAACGATTTTTGTAAAAAATAAAAGCTATATTTTAAGTTAGTTTTAATTAAAATAAAAAACCATTTCAAATATTTTTTTTCTTCTTGAGCAAATTTGACTTTTTTCTCAAAAAACAAAAAAAGACCCAATCAAACCCATTTACTAATTTATAAAGGGTGGTACTTATTTTTTTCTATTTTGGCTTAAAGTTCAACCAAAGTTTCACAAAATTTACTCACTTAAATGGATTTATTCCAAATTAAGTGGGTTTATACTACCACTGTAGTCAAAAAAAATTGTAAATAAATAATTATAGTAGTGTGATAAAGTGGTTGTAAATGATAAATCCATTGTCGATTTTGGTAGATCTTCCAGAACAAAAATAAGTCAATTTTGTTTTTTACCATCTTTTTATTTTGTATTAAGAAAAAATAAAACCCTATAGTGCATTTTTGGGAATTATAAAAAATGATAATTTTTGACGTATATTATTAGATGATATATTTAAAATATATTATTTTTAAATTTGTTTTCGTAAAAATTAAAATAGAAAACAAAAAAGTTAAAAAAATAATCAATTAAATAGCACAAAAAAGTTTTTCCTTATGATCGTCTATTAAATATCCAACATGTTGTTAACCTTCAGGTTTACTTTTATTTTCATTTTGTTGCGTTTTTTTGTTCTTTCTGGCCATCATACAAATTCTTGTCCGCCTTTTGTTTGTTTCTGGTTGATCTATTTTTTATTCACCATCGCTTTATGGGGTTTTCAATTCTTTTTGAATATTTGTAGTTCTTGTTAAGATTTTAATTAAAAAGATATGAGGTTTAAAAATTAAAATATAAAAATAGATACTTTTTATTAAAGGTTTATTTGATTTAAAAAAAGTAAAATCTAACAATTTTTAGCTTTTTATTAATTTTTTAAATCAAAAAATATCCATATATACAAACAACTTTTAAAACAATTTTTCGTGTATTTAGTTGTTTTAATTAAAAAATCAGTTTAATTTATCAGTTTTATCTATTATTTATATGATTTAATCTGATATTTTTAAATGGTTGTTATGTTAAAAAATGGATGATTTCAAGGTTCCTTATTTTTTCATTTTGTCAAAAAAACTTCAATTGGAACCAGCAATAGATTTAGGGTATTTTGAACCCTTTGATATTTTTCCTGTTTTCATTATGCCTTAGGAAAATAAAAAACTATAAAATTAAAGCCAAAAATAATTTAACAAATCATTTATAATAATTAGTATTAATTAACTTTAAAAAAGAAAAATACTTCGGTATAATTACTTTTAGGCTTTTTGTTGTTAAAAACGGACCTTAATTTGTGTTACATAATGGAATAAATCGGGATAAAAATAACCTTATTCATGAAAATAAAACATTTTATTTTGTATTTTTATTTTGAAAACATTGAAACGACAGGTCTATGTCCCGAAAACAATAATTGTAACCATTAAAAGTAGCTAATTTACAAATAATGTTTTTAATAAATAAATATTTAATGAAAAATAAATAAACGTAACAATAATATTTTACGATTTTAATTTTTTCTGACGTTGCCTTCCGTTGCTCTATTACATTATTTTTTT
>NW_004191860.1:18931-20811 GCF_000330505.1 Entamoeba invadens IP1
ACAAAAATACAACATTATTGGTTAATACTAACAGTATGATAACTTTATTTTATTATTATCAAACTTTTTATATATAAAACTTATATTTATAAATATTAGTTAATAAAAACTATTTTAATTAAAAAAACTGAAAAAAATTTGAAGTTTTTTGTTGCTAATTATTAAACTATATAATAGTAGACCAATGACGTTTCAGAAATGGACTCGACTCTTAATTATAGAATCATTTTCTTTTTGTCCACTACTTTTTGAATAATAAAGCCACATCATCACAATAACAATTCTTTAATTGAAAAACTCTGGAAATGCTTTCTCTTCCGATCATTTCCCGAAGAAACGTATCATCTTGCTTTGAAGTTTTCTTTAAGTTTCTTGTAGCAATCTTTTTGGGTGAATATATGACTTATCTCAATATACAAGACTTGAGAAAGAAATTGAGGGAAAAGGGTAATAAAAGATTCTTATGAGTTGGGAAATTATCACAAAGATTGCTCTTTGTTTAAATGAGAATGCTCCCCTATCCCTCCACAATTCCCGTTTAATTTTTAAAAAAAATACCAAATAAAAAAATCTTTTTGGATTGAGTTAATTTTAATCATCACGAAAGTCTGCTTCAATTTCAGTCTCATCTTCTCCGCTTTGATCTTCTCGGGCATTTCTGTGTTGCTCATTGATAAGAGCATTCATTTGAATTTGTTGTCTTCTTCGATAAATTCTGTTACTCTCTCGATGCAGCTTTCTTCTTTCTTCTATGCTGTTCATGAAATTGTCAACAATGTTTTGGTAATTAGCTGCATCTTCCGCAATAAGTGGGTTAATTTGGATATCAACATTGCAAAAACAACAGCAGAGAACAAACATGGCATCAAAAATTTCAAAAGCTTTCACAAACTTTGTTCTTGCAAAAGCAAAGACGGTTTTAAGTTTCCCGAAGTATATTTCAATAAGGCAACGTTTTTCAAGGAAAGGACTTGTTGTTGGGATAAACGAATTGGGAACATAAGCATCAATTCCCTTGTACCCTTTGTCACCTATCATCTTCTTTCCTCCCAGCATATGACTGATTTCCTGAGCCGTTTCTTTCAGAAGTTTCATACCGTGCTGTGCTCCTGGTTTTCCTTGAGAAACAAAAGCTGCTGTTCCGCTTTCTGCATTCACGATTACTTCCTTTTTAATGCAATATGCTTTGTACTTTCCACTGTAAAATATCATTGAAGAAGCGAAATCAGTGCTTGGTCGATTACAAGGAACCATCGTGCAATCGATAATAGCACTTACATTAGTGTTAAGGAGATTCTCGCCCTTAAATGTAATGAAAGAGTCTCTCATAATCTGAAGGAACAGTTTTGAACTTATTATGATTTCTCTTTCTATTTGTTCATTGGTTTTAACAAAAGGAAGACACAGATCACGAATTATTCTTAATTTATCATACTTAAAGAACAAATAAAGAAGGAGGATGCGGTCGTCAGGATTGTAGAAGAAAGACTTTTTTCCTCTTTTGTCCACATACAAATCACTAACCACCGGTCTGATCATCAAGAATACCAACGGGTTTAGTCCAAGGAATGTAAAGAGTGGTTCAAGCCCGCCATATCTTTCGATTAGAACATTAAAGAAAAAGTGTGAAGTGGGAGATTGTGTCGTGTGTGTTGGTGGTTGAGTTGATTGTCTGGCGTTTTCAACCTCTTGGTCAATTTCCGTTCTTATGATCCCATTTGTTGGGACTTTTCGTGTGGTGTGTGTATTGGTACTAGACATGGGTTTTTATTAACAGTTACCCATTGATCCTTAAATTGTTATTTACATCATAAATCAATGATGTAATTGTTATGTGTTGTCCAGTAAGCAATAATTAAAACCAAATAAATTATACAAAA
>NW_004191860.1:20911-24762 GCF_000330505.1 Entamoeba invadens IP1
AAATAAATTATACAAAAACCAGTTTTGAAAGAGCGAATCATTGCGTTTTTATAGGGGTGTGATAAAGTGGTTGTAAATGATAAACCCCTTGTCGATTTTGGTAGATCTTCCATTCGAACCGAATGTAAAAAATTCATTTATTTTTTGTTATTTTGTCTGCTTGAAAAACCCTGGTTCACTTTGTTTTTTGCACACTTTTTGGAACAGCTTTGATAATTTAAGACTTGAGTTATTTTTATTTTCATTTTTATCCCAATCAGACGAAAGCCATTTTGGAATGGATTTTAGTTGTTTTTCGTTTAAAAAATACAAAATGTGAATTTTTTTGTTCCGGAGAGGCGTGACGGGTAAAATGAACATATTTTTTAATATAAATTAACTCATAGAGGAAAAAACACTCGAGTTTTTTTAGTCAACTACAAAAACAGACTTTATCTCTTCAATATTAAAACATAGTTTTTTAAAATCATATTGATGACTTGATATACACTTTATGCGGTGTATGTTTTTGTAATATAATTTTGTAAAATGAACGTCATAAAAACAAAATAATTATAGTGAAGAGGAGAAAAATGACTAGGTGTTAAATTAACTTTTGTTTATATAAAGACAATAATGGAATATAAAAATAAACACTTTACTGTATGTGTCATGTTTGTTACATTGAAATTAATTTGAAATATAGTCTTGTGTAATTAGATTAAATATTAAGAGGCCGTATTTTTTTAAAAGAACTAGTTGTGTTTAAAAATAAATTAATAAAAATAGTTAAATTATATTATAAACATAGTTTAATAATTACTATCATGAATTTTATAGGTATGCATATTTATATTGTTAATGTGTGTTTGAACATGAAAATGAACATTCTTTGAGCTTTGGATGATATACAAACACAATAATTATTCATAAACACGTTTATACATAAATTAAAAAATAATATAAATAATAATAATTATTCTATTTATTATTAAATTAGAATTTGTCTTTATTTAAATTAATCAACAAATAGAATATGATTGTGCCATATTCAAAACAGTCTTATAAAATATGCAAAGTAAATTTTGTGTCTTCAAATATGTAGTGCTGTTGTATTCAAATAATATTTAGAAATGAATGTTGACACAAATAGAGTCAAACACATAACTCAATTATAGTATGATATAAAAACAGAATAAAGTTAAAGTAATAATATGAAAGAAAAAAATGAGTTATTTTTAGTGTTATTTGTTATCAATTAAATTTTATAGTATTCATACTATTACAAGTTTAAAATTTAAAAAAATGTGAGAGTGATGTTAAGTGTTTATTTTTTGCTGGCTTTTTTGTTGTTGTTGACTGTTTGTTTGATATTTTTGTGTTTTGAATTCCCAAGTTTTGAATAAAATAATAAACAAATTTTATTATTGTATTTAGTTAATTTACTATAGTATTTAGTTTTTTTTTCGTCTTTTATTTTTTAATAATTTGTTATAAAAAATTATAATCTTACTATTATAAAATATATTAAATACAATAATAATTAGTTTTGTGTATTTTTGTTATTTTTTTAAAATCACATTTTAAAACAATATTCAAATCACCCATTTATTTTTAACATAACAACCATTTAAAAATATTAAATAAAACTATTTATATAATTAATTAAATTAATAAATTTAACTGATTTTTTAATTAAAACAACGAAAAATATTCGAAAAATCGTTTTAAAAGTTGTTTGTATATATGTATAATTTTTGATTTAAAAAATGAATAAAGAGCTAAAAATTGTTAGATTTTACCCCCTTTTAAATCAAATAAACCTTTAATAAAAGTATCATTTTTTATATTGTAATTATATAACCTTTTATCTTTTTTATTAAAAATCTTAATAAGAACTACAAATATTCAATAAGGGTTGAAAACCCCATAAAGCGATGGTAAATAAAAAATAAAAAAGACAACCAGAGGCAGACCAGAGGCAGACAGCAATTTGAGTGATGGCCAAAAAGAACAGAAGAAGACGCAACAAAACGAAAATGAGAGTAAACCCGAATGTTATCAACGTGTGGGATATTCAATAGACGATCATAAGTAAAAAGGTCTCTGTAATATTTAAATGAATATTGTGTCAACTTTTATGTATTCTATTTTATTTTTTTACTAAAACAAGTCTAAAAATAAATCATTATAAATATAACATTTAAAAATACAAGTCAAAAAACTTACTATTTTTTCTTATTCCCAAAAGTGCATTATAGGGTTTTTCTTTTTCTTTACACAAAATGAAAAGATGGTAAAAAGTCAAAATTGACTTGTTTTTGTTCTGGAAGATCTACCAAAATCGACAAGGGATTTATCATTTACAACCACTTTATCACACCCCTATATGTGTTCATATTCGCTTAGTCGCCATCTTTTTGTACAAATAATAAATTATCACATGATACTTTTTCTTTGTTACTACTTTAGTTTATTAAGGCAAATATGACTTTGCTCAAATTCGTTGTTTTTTTAAATAGTTTTGACTAATACCTCAAAATCATTGGTCTATTATATTAGTATAAAGTTTTCAATAAATTATGTTTGTATTTTTAACACTACACACTTTTAAAATGATTACACACTGACAATAATTAACAAATGGTATTTATTTATAATGTTTATATAGTATATTAAAAGTGATGACACAAGAAGAATATATAATCGAATTATGAGTTGTCTGATTAAAAAAGGAATAATTGTTAACATTGTAGAAATAGTAAAATGAGTTGTGAATGCATTGCTTTTTAGTATTTTAAAAATATTGGCAAAAAATTCTCAATTAAGCGTACTAATCCAGGTCCATGAAAAAGACACATCAACAAAAGCATGGTTCTATTCAAGGTTTAGTTAATTATTATCACAAAACACATAAATATTTTAAAGTTGGGTAAAGAATAAGACTTTATTCACAAAAGACATGATAGTATCATTGCCAATTAAAAACCATAAATACCCAGTAAAATTTTGTTTAAAATTTACCATTTGACATTCTCAAAGAAAAGGTACTTATAAATCTTTTTCATTGCTTTTCAAATCGATCGCTTTCACTTATTAAACACACCACAAAGGTGACATTATTGTGATTAACAATTGTATATTATCTGCTGGAGGTTTTAATATTACTTGGAGATTCGCCAGAAGAGGAATTACATTTTATACGTTTATTGCATTCTTTTTTTGATGTGTTATATAGTTAAATAATAAAAAATATGGTTATTTTTAATAATTTTAAAAATGTGGCATAGAATTATTCCAAAAAAGCAAAAAGTTATTGATTTTAATTAAAAAACCATATGTAAAGTTAGTTTTTTCCATTGTTAATTAAAAACCCGATTTTACTATTATAACCAACCTAATGTTTTGATTAAGATATAAAAAGTGAAGTTTAAATGATTTCACGCTTTAATTTGTTCGGTATAGTTTTATTGTCTGGTATAGCACCAGCACTAAAAGGTTTCCCACAAATCTAAATCACTTTTGATTTTGAAGCCAATAATATACAGAATATCTCAACAGAAGAAAAGACAACATAAAAAACTAAAAACACGACCACAAACGTAGAATATTCAAAGGAACAGACCTTCAAGATGGTTGCAACTTCTCTATTGCAAACACAAAGAAGTTTAATAAAGAAGATGACAAGATTATGAAGCTATTCAATACTAAGGCCAAATGATAAAGCGAGAATTATACTGACAAAGTAGAAAAGGCTATAAATTCGCGATAATTGTATAAAATGATTGATTACTTGTTGTTTTTGTTATGAAAAATTACATTTGAATAAAAATAATTTCATTAATTTTATTTTAAATTCAATTATAATTATG
>NW_004191860.1:24862-33240 GCF_000330505.1 Entamoeba invadens IP1
ATATGAGCTATCATCTAGGGCCAATGATAAGCGAGATTATCTGACAAGTAGAAAGGCTATAATTCGCGATAATGTATAAATGATGATACTGTTGTTTTTGTTATGAAAATACATTGAAATAAAATAATTCCATTAATTTATTTTAAATTCAATTATAATTTATTGCTGTGTTTTTGTAACATGTTGTCTTTCAAACAATTGGTAATTTATTGGGATTAATTTCCCTCTATTTTAAGTTCAATTCATCTGTTATAACATATTACAAACATCTAAAGTTTGTCTAAGAATGTGTCTATTTGACAAAATTTTACACAAAATAAGTTGAAAAAATTGGGAATTAGGAAAAAATAGTTGAAATCAAAGTAAAAAATATGAAACAATGTTTTGGGAGTGTTTCGAATTGTTTCCCGAAATATTCCAGTTTTGATCGTCCAAAAATACCCAGACAAAGTTGGAAAGCGGACAACATTTTTAGACTGACTATATAAATCATATTTCAAGTGTATATTACTGATCTTTTTTGTTAATTTTTCGGGATAATAATAATAAAAAACATTGTGTGTAAAATGACGTGGCACAATTATGTTATTCCACTTATGGCAACTTTTCTTACCATTATTTAAGACAATGTTATTTTTTGATGTTTTTGTATCATTTCTTTTTTTTCATATGATTTTTTATTAATTGGGATTAATCCCTAATTATAATGTTGAATAATTCTGTTATAACTCATAAAATAATCTATAAATATTATTTAATGTATATTTCTGATAAAAATATATTTTCATACAACATGTCATAATCTAAAAAACAGAATATACAATTTAATTGTAAATGCAAAGTAAAACATCATCCTTGTACGTTTTATTTATATGTTATATAACATCAATGATCACTTCTGTTAGAGCTTCATGTCCTTCTAATTTGGTACAACAGTCTTTTATTCAATCAGTAAGTTGTACTTTAAATGAAACATTGACAATAACAAGTTCTATACAAGCACCTACAATATACATATTAAATAATGTTTCAACACTAAACATAACAGGTGGGTTGATATGTCAAAATGCTTCAATTGTAAATGTCACACAAACATCAACACTTTGTACAACAACAGATATTACTTTAAAAGATCAATCACATTTCAATTTGTATGATAATTCGATTTTAGACACACGAAATATTAACCAATTTAATGAATCACAATTTATCATTTCAGATATATCTGTTATCAAATCAATTTATAGTATTGATTTATACAACAACTCAATATTCATTTTTAAAACTCTCGGAATTACAAACGGTTTTTTTGATATATACACTGTTGACAACGCAATTTTTAAAATGGAACGTGGTTTCAAAATAAATAGTTTAGGAGATATAAGATCGAGTAAAAACGGGATTGTTTTTCTTGACTCCATAATACGTGCCCATTCTTTTTATTTTCAATGGAAATTCTACACTCCATTTAAACCCAAACGCGTCAATTGAAAGAATGATGTTTTTTGATTTCGGAGAAAACACGACTTTTGAAATGGATAATTATTCAAGCATAAAACGTGCCGATTCTTTTCGTTTCAATGAGAATTCAACTGCGTTATTACATGAGCATTCTCTTGTCAATTCAATTTACGACATAAGTTTTGGTGGAAATAGCACTTTCATGATGTTTTCAAAATCATGTATCAATTTCGCACTGAATATCAATATTAATGGTAATTCAACTTTCACAATGAATTCTGGCGAAATCACTTCAATTAAAGACAGGTTTTATTTGAGTAACAATGCCAATTTTTTGATGTACAACGATGCTGTCATCAAAAACGTTACACAAATTGAAATCAACAATGGAAAGCACATATTTGAAACGAATGACAATTCTTTTGTGAATGCCTCTAATTTCAAAATTACAAATGGCACTTTTGTGTTAAATGGAAATGATGATAGAAATAGTGTTAACAGTACAAACTTATCTTGTATCAACAATGGCACGATAATCGTGACAAATACTTCACATGTTAACATTTTGAATACTACAATATTCAATTTTTGTAACATAAAAGTAATTAAAAGGACAATCAGGGATTTGCCAATCTTTTTTACTAATCAAATAAACACAACAATTTTCAGTTTTCAAAGTTCATTTGAAGTAGATTTGGTTTATTCTATAATGCCAATTCGAACAACGCTTCCACAAGGAACTAAACTTCTTATAGATGGTCACTTATTAAGACTGGGTTCTTCAAATAAAGTGTTTTGCCATTTGATGAATAAAAACGGGTTTTATAGTGAGCCGTACTGTCCTTGTAGTTCTGTCAATTGTTATATCACTCCACTCAAAAACATTACTCTTTTCAATTTATTTATTGAAACGCCACCAATAAACTCATATAGAAAAAATGACGAAAAGGAAGAACAACTTGACATTGAGAGTGTTTCAATCGAAAACAAAAAAGTTTCATTTTATAAAACAGACAACTTTGTTTTATGTGTAAATTCACAATCATTAAAATTAATTACAAATATTTCGTCTTTAACAAAAACAGTTCTTCTTGTTTCAACTCAATATTTTGTATTTAAAAAGGTAGTTTCACAGGCAATATACACGACAAATAATCATACCAAATATTTAATAAATCCAGAATGTGAGGATGGATTGCATTTTAACACTATAACACAAGAATGTGAAAAATGTACAGATTTAAATTGTCTTGATTGTTTTTACAACACAAATGAATGTTTAAGATGCCAACAAAATTATGATATTGATAGAAATGCAAGATGTGCAATAATACAAAATTGTTTGTTAAAACAATCAAATCGATGTTTGAAATGTTCTAAAGGGTATTTATTAGTTGCAGGTAGCTGTCAAAAGTCTACAAACTGTTTGATTAAAACTTTTGATGAAAAATGCCAAATTTGTGATTTAACAACTTTTAACATTAACAACACACAGTGTGTAAATGCAGATAATGATACAAAATACACAAATCAAAATAATATAATAACTTGTAAAAGTGGTTATGTTAATAATTCCACAAATTGTCAAAAATGTTCAGAAATGTATAATTCAAGTCTTGTTTGTGAAAATGGTCATCCCACAAAATGTGAAATAACAACTGAAATGAATTCAAATAAAAGTTGTGAAAATAAAAATTGTTCAATACCAAACGATCAAAATGGAAGGTGTTCGTCCCCAGTTGCCAAATGCAATTTTATTACAAATTCAAAATGTTTGGAATGTGATAATAATTTGATTCCAAACAAAATGGAATGTCACACAAACAACGATTTGTTATGCACAAACCAGAGTTCGGTTTCGTGTTTGAGATGTGAAGACTTATATTTTTACAGTTCATCAACAAACAAATGTGAAAAATGTGATCTAAATTGTATGACTTGTGTCATTAATTCCACTCACTGCATTACATGTCCACTGGGATATTATCTCTCAAATAATACATGCAATACAAATGCCAAATTGATTGGAATTTGCACACAACTATTATCATCTGGTGGTTGTGTTAAATGCATTGAAGGGTATTACAGAAATGGGTTGGATTGTAATAAATGTGATATTTCATGTGCATCATGTAACACAAATTTAAGGTGCTTGACTTGTAATATAACGAATTACAAAACATCGAGTGGAGATTGTAAATCACAAAGTAGTTTAATGGGATGCGATGTGAATGTCACACAATATGGGTGCACACAATGTAAAGATGGGTATTTCCAAGTCAACACAAACGAATGTGAAAAGTGTGAAACAACGTGTTTAACGTGTTCTTCATATGGAATTTGTGAATCGTGCATATCATCGGAAGTTTTGCTTTCAAACGGAAAATGTGTTAATCTTTCTCAAATATTAGAATGCAATGAAATATCAAACTCAAAATGTATTAAATGTTCATTCTGGAATGCACCAAGTTTGGATGGGACTTATTGTGAAAAACATACTGTCTGGTGGGTCATACTTGTTATTGTTCTGTTTATTATTATTGTACTAACATTATTTATAATAATATTAGTTTATACGGTAAAATACATTTTGAAAAATATTCACACAAAAGAGTTGGAAAAAACAACAACGATATTTAAAATGGAAAAATCAAATATTAATTTTGTACCACTTGCAAACCACATTTGCGTCTCCTCAAAAACACTTAATTTCAATTCAGAAATCGATGAGATCCCAGTTGAAAGTGAGACAAAGATGGTGTTTTGCGTTGGAAATGCATCCAGAAACGTCTTAAAAATCCAATTTACCATGACGACACAAATTGACAAATTTACAATAAGGGTATCACCAGAAGTAGTCATGTTAAAAAAGAAGTTTGCGTGCGAATTTTCAATATATTTGACACCAAAGTGCACATGTCAAATAAACAACAAAATTTGCATTGTCTCAAAAAATCTCAAAACTAACGTCGAAAATACGAATGAAATTCTAATGATTGGAGTAACAAGTCAATCAACTCGCATAGATTACGAAGAGTTGATAGAAGAGTCTAAATTAGGAGAAGGGTCTTTTGGTGTTGTTTACAAAGGAAAATACAGAGGAAACACGGTTGCTATAAAGAAGATGAAACAAAGTGGAGAAAACAACACTTTAAATAACGATAAAAATGATGAAGAATTTGAAAAGGAAGTTGCGATGTTAGACAAATTTAGGTGTGAGTATATAGTCCACTTTTATGGCGCAGTGTTAATACCAAGTAAAATGTGTTTAGTTACCGAATTTGCGCAACATGGGTGTTTGAGTAATGTTATGAAAAAGTTTAAAAAGTGTGATATACAACAAAAAATGAAAATTAAAATGATGATTGACATCACGTATGGGATATCATATTTACATACCAATGGAATTTTACACAGAGACATCAAGCCTGACAATGTCTTAGTATTTTCATTTGATCACAACAACAAAGTGAACGCCAAATTGACTGATTTTGGATCAAGTCGGAACATTAATATGTTAATGACCAATATGACATTCACAAAGGGTGTTGGGTCTCCAATATACATGGCACCTGAAATATTGAAAAGAGAAAAATACAAAAAGAGTGCTGATGTATTTTCATTAGCAATAACAATGTATGAATGTTTTACATGGACTAACGCATACCCCAAAGAATATTTCAAGTTTCCATGGACAATTGCGGAGTTTGTGATTAAGGGGTTGCGAATGCCAAAGCCAGATGAAATGAGTCAAGGTGTATACAATATCATTGTCGGGTGTTGGGACAATGAACCAAAGAAGAGAAGTTTAACAGAAAATATTTTAGATGAACTTGAAACAATATATAAATCTATTTAGTTTATAGTTTTAAGTCGTGTATTATTTTATGATTTAATGACTAAAAACGCCAATATTGTATTTAATTGTTTATTAAACAAAGAAATAAAAATGTAATTATTTTATTCGTTTTTTATTTTTTTTGTAAAAACATAATAAAATACACTACAAAAATGCCTCTGAATAAAGTGAATGTGTTTTTTGAATTGTTTTTGAGAGCTATAAACCAAAATTACACATGTTTATTTCGGGGCAGACCTTTCCCACCCTCACCCCGTCTAAATATAGAATTAATTTACTATATTTTATATTTTTTTAATTATAATTATAGTAAATGGGCGTTTTGGATAATATTAGGTCTGGTTCCCGAATTCAAGAAATGCCGAAAATTCACCTCGAGTCAGGAAAACCGAGTGAGACGGAGCATTGAAAAGAAGGCTCTAAAGACACACTCAAACAGTCTGTTTGTGCACCGTTTCACCCACTTTCCAAGTCCTCCCTTGGCGCGGATCCCCCCTGACCCCCCCGCAAGCGGGGGGGAACCACATCCGCGTCCACACAGTACGGACAAGGAAAGTGGGTGACATGGGGACGCACAAACAGTGGCTGAAAAGTGGATTCCCTTCAAAAAACACTCGCGGCAAATATTTTATTTTGGTAAACGGGGTGAGGGTGGGAAAGGTCTGCCATGTTTATTTCATTTAATAATTATTTAAAATTAATGTTTTGGTAATTATTTCCTTTTATTTAATATTAGTTCAAACAATTAAAATAATAATGTTAATAAATTGTGGTGAATATCAAAATATTACAATACTTACAAATAATTATTGTTTATGTTGGAATTTATTTTTTTGTAAAAAAGTGTCGACTTAATAAGCATAACGATGTAATGTGTGTATTAATGGTGTGTTTTTTATAGTTCACTGTACAACTAAAAAGACTGGAAAACGTAAAATAATTAGATCAATTGATAAAGAATATGGTATTAATTGGAATTCAAAATACAGTAAAAAGCATCTATTTGTAAATCAATGGACAAATCAAATGCAAAACTTTCAAATTGATATTTTGATATTAAACTTTGAATTTAGTTACATATAAATAAATGTATCAAACATGTTTATCAAACATGTATTAAGTGCGACGAATCGTTAATTATAGAGAAAGGAGAGTGTTAAAATATCAAAGGAAAATGCACTCAAAAATCAACCGCGACGTGTGATGTATGTGAAAATGATATAATAACAACAAATTGGAATTGTCTTTTCGAACAAATTGACGTGTAAATATCAAAAAACAAATGTAAACAAGAAATGTTTTCAATGTCGAGATTTCAAAAAAATTGAATTCGCATAATTTCAGAGCACTAAGGGGCCTCAGAAGCCAAGAGTTTTTTCTTCCAAGCTAACGATTCCGGGTTCAATTCCCTGTTAGTGTATTTTTTGTTTTTTGTTTTTTAAATTTATTATTATTAATTATCAATAATATTAATTTAATTAATGTTACAAGACGAATTTTTATTATAAACTGTAGTTCAAAAGTCTGTACCGCCGTATTTATAGAACTTCTTAAAGTCCCGTTTTTTATTTTTTATTTTTCCTAAAGAACAAAAAAACAAAAAATCGAAAGTACAGACTTAATTTTGAAAAAAAATACCAATCCCGTTCAATTATTTTTGTACAATTTCGGGAAAATATTGGAATATTAGCCAGCCTTTTCCAAAAAACCCGAGTCCGTTATTTGATTTGACCACAACTCGATACTGCACAACACAAACTCAACGTTGTTGGTCAAATCATACAACGATAAACACGTTAATTAATTGGGATGTTGTTGTTTTGGTCAATTTGTAACTAAATATCAGTTTCGTTAGTTTTTCATTTTAATTAAAAACAAACATGTGGTTTTGTTCTTTAAACAAAAGAAAATGAAATAAAGAGTTTCAAAGAAAAAAGAAATAAGAGCAAACAATTAATAATTTTGTGTTTTGATATTTCAGTTATTGTTGTGACAACACAACTAAGCATACTAATCTTCGAACTAAGCTTTTGTTTTGTGAATATTTAATTAATTAATGAAATGTTTGAAAATGAAAAAAATTGATATTAAGTTTATTTGCTTTTGTACTAAAATGCACTTTTGGGATCATTCACGTGTATTTCAAAAACAAAAATCCCGTTATTTCAAATTTTATATGGAATTTTTTAATGCTTAAAAATTCTTCAAGTAAAAAAATATTTTTGAAGACTGTTTTTCTCTTTTTTACTTGGAAAAAAAATAAGCGAATTTATTACAAAAAACGATTCCCAAAAATAATAAACAAAATAAATGCAAAAAATCGGGACACCTCAGTACAGACTTTTGAAAAACAGTTTATATGAATGGATTCAATTTGCATCAAACAATTTGCATTCAACATAAATAATGTTTTGGTGGACCATCATAATTATGATTTATTGTGTAACTTGAGTAGATGACCGTTATGGTGTTGCACTACCCATTACATGTCGTGTCACAATCAACAAATTTGTAACTTACTGTTGTAAGATATATTCCACTATCTCATGTTGGGTTTAAGAAAACTGGCCTCGGTGAAAACTGTCCACAATATTCAATAAAAGTTCAATAACAATTCAACGTTTTATTCAAAAACAAAACAAATATAAAATTTAATTGGTATTATTTTTTGGCTCTTTTAGGTTCCTTGAATATTTTGCTTTTTCTTAATGGTCCGGATCCTTCTCTTGTTTTCTTTTTGTGGATTAGTTTTGTTTTTTCAGTTGTTGAAGTACATTCATTTTCGTTTATAACATATTTTACTGCGCTTTTTTCTTCGAAATCTATTTCAACAACTTTTTCCAAATTGTGTTCGGCTTTATTATCCATGTTTGCTTCAGCTTCGAGCCTCTCTACAAGGTCGTTTTCTCTTAATGTTTCTTCAATAAGAGTATCAATATCACAATCGAGAAGTAAATGTATTTTTGAAGCACTAATAATAACATATCCTTTTCCAAGAAACTCAAATCGATTCATTTCATTCATCAATTCAGTTGTCAGTTGTTTTATTGTTATGTTT
>NW_004191860.1:33340-42021 GCF_000330505.1 Entamoeba invadens IP1
ATAATTATTTGATTTAACTTTTGAACTCATTTCCATTTTTATAACTGTGTTAAATTCACAATAAGAAACTGTTCAAATATATTCTTGCAATAATGAAAGTGACAACACTTTACTTTGACTTGTTTAGGAAACAAATTCTTAATAAAACACAACTCAAAATTTCCCATAAAACCATTTCTCTGTTTAAAAAATCAATACCAACAACATTTTCAGAGATTCTAAAAAGTTATAATACACTTCAGAACTTTTTCCTTTAAGACACCCAAAAACAATCGGAAAACATTCACCACTGACAAGCCCGTGTATAGTATATAATTGATAAAAAAGAGCTATTTGTTATTGTATTATATTATTATTTTAAATTTAAATAAACAAACACGGACGTGATCTAAATGTGCCATCAAAAAATAAAAATGGTTAAGTTTTTAACAACTCAACATAATCTTGTTTACCAAAAATTATCATATCATCATCTTGATACAATACAATTTCTTTTTCTATTTCGGAAATTCTATTTCTTGTGTTTTGGTTACAGAGTATGGCTGTCTTTCCTTTCTGACTTGTTTTTCAAAGACAGAAATTCTTCGAGTTGTTCCTTGAATGTAATGCTCTACTACTATTTGTTTTGTTGTCTTGTTTTTGGAATCTTCTTTTTTAACCGCTTCTTTTAAACGTATTCGAAACAAATCATTTAAATAATCGACATAATAATATGTGTGAATTGCATCATTTAAAAAGGTGTATTTATAATTTCCACTCTCGGTTTTAACCAGTTCGATTCTAACTTTACAACCTTTGTGAGAACATTTAAATTTTATTCGATCCTTTTTTTGGGTTTGAATTTGCAGCCGTTTATGTAAGGCATCTGATAGCGTCTTTGACTTTCAAGAAAAGCAATTTCTGTTTTTTTCCATTCATATATTTTTCAGTCTATCGTTTTTATTTAAAAAACAAATGAGAAAAAGTTGAATTGTTATTGAACTTTTATTGAATAATGTGGCCATTTTCACTGTGGCCAATTATCCGTCTACCTTTCATGTTGCACAATTCATATCAAAAGTTTTTAAAGTGACATATTGAAGCTGTGCATAATTGTCTGGCACAGAACCGGTTAAACACCCAATACATAATCCTTTTGTTGTGTTGCACTTCCCATCACATGTTGTGTCACAGCTTTGACACTTAAAAGAATGATATGTCTTTGGGTAATACAGTGCTTTGCAAACATTGCAAGTTCTTTCTGCACAAACTTAACACTCAGCACACATTGTGTTATAGTGTTCACAAGTGACATAGACGTAGTTCAACAAGCAGCTCTTTCAATACCCAGTGTGTTGTAACAGTTTTCATTGTTGTATGTTGTGTTGCATTGTTGGCGTCTTTTCTCTTTATTAAATTGAAGAAATGTGTAATTGTTAATGGTGCGTTTCACATTTTGAGTGATGCATAAATTGCATATGTTACGTATATTAAGTAAAAGGTACTAAAAGTCTCAAGTGTTATAATGCCGCCAGATTGGACTGTCCTGACTGCACGACTTGAAGTTTTTAGTCACATCATCAGCTTTGTCGCATCAACATAATTAACACAAACACCATCAATAAATGTTTGTTGTTTTTGCATACAGTACATATATTCTCATAGTTGCTGTCCATATCTCAATCCACATTGAAAACAGTACGGCTGATGCAGTTCATCCCATTTTGACATACCCACCCAGTGCACATACATGTTGTTGTGTCACACTTATTACTACATATACTGTCACACAATATTCACTTCCAATTGCTGTCTGGGTAATACCATGTTGTACATGAAACACACTTCGTACTTTCAAAATTGTGGTCTTAAATCGAACTGTTTGCATAACAATGAGCATGCTCTGCACATCTATTTTTTATTTAAATTGTAGATGTGGTTAAATACCCCATTACGCGTTGTATCGCAAATTCCACATCTTCCATCATTTTGTGGGAAGTAACCAACTGTACAATTTGTTCAAATTTGCCTAACATTTGCACATGAGTTTGCTTAGCAATAATTATAGAATCTCCGGCAGCTCTTACACACCTTCGAAACGGGACTTGTCAACACATATTTAGACAAACAGCTTTAAGATTCCTATTTGTCTTTTTTAGTTTTCTATTTTATAAAAAATGTAATTAAATATCATTATTTTTATTTATGAATATTAAATATTATGATTATATTATGTTAATTATTGAAAATAATTAAATTAAATAATTAATATTATAGTTTATTTTATTATTAATTATTAGTTATCTAAATTATTTTATATTTTAAAACTCTAAAAAAATAAAAATAAAAAACATTGTTTTCTTCTTAATAATACTTTTATTATAATTGTATAATAATTCTTGTTATTCTCATTTTTACCAACTTATTTTTGGCTTTACCAACATAAATTGTTTATTTAAATAGTGGAAAAATTGAAATAATAGTAAGAACTATTTAAAAAAATAAATATAAATAATTGTACAATTTTATAATTATCTTAAGAAGTACGTTATAATAACGAATCACCCCTTAATAAAGACGCAAAATTTATAAGATCAACAATAAACTCATCTTTTTGAAAATCTGGCAAATTTTATCCAAAAAATTCATATTTTTTGGATTTGTTTTTTGAGTTTCATCAACAAAAACATTAATGATTCTATCAGATATTTTTACAATTTTACACAGCATTATTATCTATAACATTACTCTAATTTTTAATAACCAAAAATGGATGATTGTTTTCGTTTTTTATCTTGTTTTGAGTTTTGATTCCTCGTTTCTCAAGTTATAATAAATAATTATTATGTAAATACATATGAAAAATATCCTAATTAACACCCTATTAATTATGTTCTATCGGACGTTTTTAAGTTACATTTTGAAATTTTTGTTAAGGTTAACAACAACAAAAAACTAAATTGGTAACAATAATCAAAAAATGCGAATAATAATAAAAGTAATAATTTGGATTTTATGAGCAAGTGAAATTGGAAAAAACACAATTGGTGTAATTTAGTTGTGTCACCTTTTTGAAAACGACATTATCAGTAAAACGACAATTTTTTGGAACAGTCAACGTTTCAATGTTTGGAAGAATTTGAGTTATTATATATAAAGATCGTGTTGGGTTGTTGGAGTCCGAAACAGTCCATGGGTTCGTTTTCATCATAAAACAACTTTGAATTGTCGATGGAGAGACTTTGAAAAAAATTACTTAGGTCGGATATGTTGAGGTAAAGAATAACATTCATCAAATAAACTGGCTCTAAGTTTGTCATGTTATTTTATTAAATTTCTGTTTTTTGAGTTTATTATCATTTTTTGAGTTTTTACAAATTTATTGTTAAATAACTAAATGTTTAATTTGTATTATTTTTCTATATAATTTTTAATATTATTTATTTAAATGAAATAAAAACAAACAAATTAAAGTCATTCTGGAAAACCTGTATCTTCCAATAACCTTATTTATTTACAAAAGTTGTTTATTTTTTGTTATTTGGTTTTAATTACAATTTTTTTGAATTTTTGGGTTTTTAATTTAAACGAACTTAGACAAATTAAAAGAATTGTTTTTTCACATCCAGACATAGTTTGCAACAACAGAGAAAAGTTCTGTTAATTATAAACAGAGGTTGGGCAATTTAAAAAAAACATAAAAACAATTCTTAAAAAGAAAGGATTTTTGGTAATTGTTTAATATTTAATAATATAAAAAAACAAATACTGTGTGAGTACACGACTCAAGCAGTCAAAAATGAAATTATGTTGAGGACAATAGAATTCGAATTGAATATGTTGTACAACTTAATGTATAAAAAGTGGTTGATAAAGCAAAAAATGGAAAAAAAGATGAAACAATTACGAAGAAGGTAAAATAGAAAAAAGTGTACATTGTTTATTGCTGATGAGATATATATATTTATGTTGTATGCTTTTTGTAAATGGATTGTTTTTTATTACCTTTTTGTTTTTTTATTTTTCTTTTATTACAAATCACACATAAAAAAATAAAGAAATTAAACAATTTATATTATTTTAATATTTTATCAAACTATTTCTAAAATTGTTGAAAATATTGTTATTCTTTGAAAAACTGTTTTACTAAGTCGCTTTATTTTGCTCAATTTTACACATTTTAAGAGGAATTGTTTTAAATTATTAATAACATTGAAAATCAAAATTTTATCAAGATATTAACAAACAAATGTTTTACAAAGAAATTATAATTTATAATCAATTAAATTTTATTTAATTAATTTAAAAAAACATCGTCATCAAAAACTTTGAATCCAATTAAAATTAATATGAATAAACAGCACAAAAATAAAAACACGAGAAATTTAATCATTAGCATTTTTTGGAGTGCAAGCCGTTGGTAAAACAAGCATTTTATATCAATGTGTATATAATAGCTTTAATGAAATATATGATCCAACCATTGAAGATACTTTTCGATACTTTTTAACACTGGACCGGACTGTTTTTGACATTACATTCATCGACACATACTATCCCGAAGAGTTTAGTGCCCTTACAGATTGTTACATTATGCGCAGTGACCTTTGTATCATTGCATATTCAATCACGGACAAACCATCATTCGATGAAGTCATAAATTTAGTCGCACGTGTTAATAACACACGAAAAGAAAAAACGATGAAACCTCTGCCAATCGCACTTTGTGGAAATAAATGTGACTTGGAGAGTTCAAGACAAGTACCTTTTGAAAAAGGGCAAATTCTGTCTGAAGAGATTAAAGCCCTGTTCTTCGAAACTTCAGCAAAGAGTAACATTAATGTTAAAGAAATGATTTGCAATTTGATCGCCAACTTTAATTTGAGTCAAGAAAAAACAAACTTTGAAATATCCGAAGAAGACGAAGCACTTAAAAAAACAAAAAATGGTATATACAAAAACAAAGAAAAGAAAAAATGTGTGTTAATGTAATTTATACTATAATCATAGTTAATTTAAATTATATATATTAGTTTTAATTCTACTATATAAAATTAATAAATAAACTATATTATATATTATTGGTAATAACAATTGTAATAATTATATATTCTACAAATGTGTTGAATAATAATAATTTATATTGTTGACTAAAATTCATTATTTTGCAATATTAATCACCATCTTAGAAGTTCAAAAATAAAACAATTCATAAGTGTTATACAAAGTTTTTATTATGAAGTGTGACATCATTTAGTATTTTTTTAGAATAAGTGTGTCATTAATTAATGATATATATTTTGCCAAATATTTTATTTAATTACAATTTATTTGAATTATAGAGTCATTATTAGGTAAATACGATCAAATACCGGTAAAAATTATGAAACAATGTTTTGGGAGTGTTTCGAATTGTTTCCCGAAATATTCCAGTTGTAATGGTCCAAAAATGCCTGAACAACGTTAAAGAGTGGACAACTTTTTCAGACTGACTATAGATTTGAAATTATTTAGTGTATATAAATTCAAGGCCAAAAGTATGATATGGTGAATGACAAAAATATCACATTTGTTATATAATAAAACTCAGATAAACACAATTTTAACCTTTTATTTAACAAACATTTATGAAAAATATTTCATTTCATAAAACCATTTCAAAATGATTGGTTGTAAAAAATCATTAATACAAGCCTCTCTTTTTGACCTCCACTGCATATGCGTCAGCTGCTATTCCTCAGCTGCTGTTCGTCGCTTTGTTTTCAACTTTTCAATTTCACAATATAATGTTTTTGTACTCATCTTCACTCGTAAGTTGTAACAATTTTATATAAAAAACAACTATATAAAACAAATAAAGTTAACATAATAAATAAAGTTTCTGGATTGACTTTATATATTATAATATAATAAAACAAATATAGTAAATTAATGTGTCGTATTTTTTAAAAACATTTGTTTATTAAAAACAGACTTTAGTTGTAATAAAAAAACTAACTATATTTTGTGTTAAAAAAGCTAATGGCTGTTCGGCATTTTTATATATCATCAATAAGCCGCCTATTTCTAAAAAAACTTAAAAGTCGCCGAATAGCTATAATAACATATAATCAGTCAACTATTGCCCATTTAACTAAAACAAAAAATTATAATATATAATTTAAATTAAAACAAATTTAGTTATTCAATGTATTTATGTAACCTCATAAAATGTCTAAGCTTTAGGACCATCTATAAATAATAAGACAACTTTCAATTTAAATTATAAATGCGACTTGAAAGGATATACCTCATGAATGTTGTATTTTATATGGATTTGGAATCAATTGTTAATCTTGTATTTGTAAACAAATTGTGTCTTGATGCTATAAAATCGTTTTACACAACTCCATACAACATTGAATATAATGAAAAAACATTAATTAAAATGTCAAAGTTATTCCCAAAAGTAGAAACCCTTAATATTCAAACCGATTGTTATAATGATTTCATTACTTTTAAAAATTTAATAATCTTATTCCCAAATTTAAAAGCACTTATTTTTGACCGAAGAACTACTGACAGGCCACACGACATTAATTTATTACCACTTGTAACTGAACTGTCTACTGAAGACAGTGACACTTTTATTGGTAACAATATTTCTATGCTCACAAATTTAAGACGGTTGACAATAAGACATGATGCGTATTATGGCGAACGAATTTTTTTTAAGAAATTTGTTTTCATTAGTAACCCTCAAGGAAGTCTATTTAGATATCACAATAAGTCAGACTTTATCACTAAAACAAGACATTATAGATTTACTCACCAGAAACATTAAAGTGACTTTATTTGTTGATCATGATGACAATCCTTGTTTTTATGATTCGGAAAATGTAGATGATGAAAATGATGTGAATGCAATCTATGATTTTTACAATCAAACTAAGTCTAATCCTATGCTATAGATGGAAACAAATAATTTAATTGACATTTAACAAGTTTTCTTTTTGTGTGTTTTTATTTTCATCGACTTTATAAACTGGTTTTCAAGAGTCTGTACTTAAATGTCCCGAATTTTTTGCATTTATTTTGTTTATTATTTTTAAGAATCGTTTTTGTTTCAAAATTACATTATTTTTTTCCAAGTAAAAGTGAGAAAAACAATCTTCAAATAATATTTTTACTTGAAGAATTTTTAAGATATTTCATTATAAAATTTTAAATAAAAAAATTTGTTTTTGAAAAACACGTGAATGATCCCAAAAGTGCATTTCATTATAAAAAGTTGATGAATCAAATGCCAAAAATTTTCAAAGTCGAGTCTTCATTTATTAATAAATAAAATAAATAACAACGCGAAAGTATCGCTTAATATTGATATACTAATTGTGTTGTCACAACAATAACTGAAATATCAAAACTTTAAATTATTAAATGTTTGCTCAAAATTCTTTTTTCTTTGAAACTCTTTATTTCATTTTCTTTTATCCAAAGAACAAAACCACATGTTTGTTTTTAATTAAAATTTATTTTTTAACGAAACTGGTATTTAGTTACAGAATGACCAAAACAACAACATCCAAATTTAATAATGTGTTTAGAGTTGTGCGATTTGACCAACAACGTTGAGTTTGTGTTGTGCAGTATCGAGTTGAGGTCAAATCAAATAACGGGATCGGGTTTTTTGGAAAAGGCTGGCTAATATTCCAATATTTTCCCGAAATTGTACAAAAATAATTGAACGGGATTGGTATTTTTTTCAAAATTAAGTCTGTACTTTCGATTTTTTGTTTTTTTGTTCTTTAGGAAAAATAAAAAATAAAAAACGGGACTTTAAGAAGTTCTATAAATACGGCGGTACAGACTTTTGAACTACAGTTTATTTTTTTAATTCGTTGATTTTACGATAACAACGAAAAACACGACTTAATTATAATTTTATTATTAAATTAAAATAAAAAGTGTATCTAAATTTTATATGAAAAACACACGAAATTAATCAAAACACCACAAGTAACAAAAAGAATTATTTTCGTTATGTTGAAAATATTAAAATATTAATTATAAAAAATGTAAATATGAAGTCTGTTTTCTTATTAACGATATTGGGTTTTTCTATTATTTATAATAACAGTATTATAATTTATAATAAAAATAAAGTGGTTTTTCTAAAAAATGGTTTGTATTTTATTTTTTTGTTCTTTTTTAAAAAAGTGTGCTAAAAATAACAAAAAACAAAATTGCTTGACAACTAAAAAATTTATAAAACCAAAACGAAGAATAGGTTGGTCTTGAAATGTGAAGACGACGAAATAAACTATGTCAACCAGGTTATTCAAAATGAATAAAATGTTATATTAGATAGAGTAGACATGTCAAATTATCATTTGAATTAAATTGAAAACGACAACAAGTAATTTGGAAAAAAGTCAATGCTTAGGATTTGTTTAACATTAGTTTTAATTAATGACAATTTTATTAATAGTTAATGGTTTTTAATTAGCGATATTGAGTATAGTAAATAATGGTTTAATATTTTTGGTCTAGTTTTTTTTTGTTATATTTTTAGAATATCGCTAAATAGAAAACAGACTTTATTATAATTAATTAATTAATTTTGTTTTTATAAATGAAATATAGGTGATTCGAAATATTAATTGGAATAAAAATACTTTTTTATAATATAATAAAAATTAACAATTATCACTTGTGTTTAT
>NW_004191859.1:0-1031 GCF_000330505.1 Entamoeba invadens IP1
GTAATATTTATAAACTATTTCAGTGGTAGAAGGAACTGATTTAATTAAATCGATAAAATACTCTCTCACTAATTGAATTCTTTTTAATTTTTCTCTAAAACCACATCTAAAATCTGCTTTAATTATTTTATTAACTCTATCATAAGTTACTTTAGTATTAATTTTAGTGTGATCTTCAATTTCTTCAATCATATCTTTATATTCTTCCATATTGTTTTCATATTGTTCTTTTTCTTTCAATTCTTTAAAATAATTCTTCCTTTCAGCGTTAATTCTTAATTCTTCTTCAAATTTTTTATACATATCTTCTCTCATTAAATCATCATTATCTTCAATATCATCAAAAGAAATATTATTTAAACTCCATTCTAAATTCTTTTTGTCAAGTTCTTTTTGAATTTTTTCTTCATCTAAATCTTTGATTAATGTTGCTTTTTTATTAATTAAACCAAAAGTTTGTTTATCGGTTTTGTTTAATTTATTGAAAACTTTTGATAAAAATGGTTGTTCTAATTTAATAGTACTTTTCTTGTTATCTTCCATTCTTTTTAATTGAGCTTCCAATTTTGCTTTGTAATGAAAATATAAATCTCTTGTTTCAATGTCCATAGCGATTAATTCTTTTCTGCATTCTTTATTATTTATTTTAGTAGAAGCAGCTTTAATAGTTCCAGCTTTAATAGTAAAACAGTTTAAAATATCATCTTCAGAATAAGTATTAGTAAAATTATAGAAATTCTTAAGTCTGTATTGTTCTTTATCAGTGTTCATTTTAGGGGAAATAAAAAAATAAAAATTTAATATTAAAACTTTTTAGAAAAATAAATAGTTACGTTTTCAATTTTATTTTTTAAAATAAAAGTTTTCTAAATTTTGGGAAAATTTAGAAACGATTTGAACGCGTCCTCGCGATTTTAGTTAAATTATTAGAAAATATAGGTAAAATGGGTGGTGTCCAAAATCTACATAATTTATATACTACTGTGCAAAAAACAAATTTTTCCAGCATGCTAAAAAATAAAATACATTTG
>NW_004191858.1:0-1925 GCF_000330505.1 Entamoeba invadens IP1
GTTTTTGAATTGTTGTTCAATAACAGAATTTGTTGTGCCAACAACCCGTGACTGAAATTGGCGTATTGTGTTTTAAAGGTTGCACTTCACTTGGTTTGTTAAATTGTGCATATCTTTCTCTTAACTTAACGAAATACACTTTGACTGGCACCCAAATCAAAAATGGTTGTCAATTTATATAAAAATAACAGCAAATATATAATTTGATATTTGATTTTATTTTAATTATTTGGTCTTAATATAGATAATTTATCAGGTTAATTCGCTAACAATCCAATACTTTTTTAACATTTTTTTGAATAAAAAAACAAAATGCAAAAAATAAAATAAAAAACAAACAAACAACACATTATAACTTATTTTAATTAAGTAATAAACTTGATTGTTTGTTTTTAACCTTACTATATTGTTACTGTTTTAAATAATACAAATCATTTTTATTTTAAACTTAATGTGATAAACAATAAAAACTTACCTCTCGATGAATTTTTTGAAATATAAACAATAAACAAATTAAATGCTCAAACAACAATTTGTAGGTTTTTTCTTCAATTTTTAGAAATGTTTTAATTAAAACATTAAACAAAAGAATGTGATTCTGTTAATGAATTTTTTTAAACTTTTCAAAACAAAATATATTGTCGCCAGAACTCCATAATTTAAGAAAATATTCAATAAGTTAACAGACAATACATTATGTTGTAAATTTATAAAATATTGTGTTTTGGTATGTTTTTCAATAAGTTTGAAATTGTTCAACATATATTATTACAATTAGAATATAACTTCGATGACCCACTTTCTCACCAATAACAATAATGTTGAAGACCAAATAAAAAAATAAAATTATTTACTTTTTTGTTGACTACGCCAAATCAATAACAAATTTTAATAAATTATTTTATATATATATTAATTATTAAATTTAACAAATACAGTTCAAATAATTAGCAAATAATGAAGTATGTTAATCACTTACAAACTTAAAAACATAAGTTTAAAATGTTTATATAATTACATTTATTGTTAATATTATTGTGGTATACAATAAAAATAAACATGATAATCACATAATACTCGTTTTATATAGTTTACAAAATGCAATACAAACAAGTAATATAAATAAAAGGTTAAAATTAAACTAAAGGCACTGCATCATCTGGGACTTCCTTATTCAATTCTTTTGGACATTTAGCATTTAAAATTTTAAATAAAGAAAATGAACTAATAGCAAATATAGGAACAGCTAAAAGTATCAATGCAATTGCTATTATTGAACACAGTATTGGAAGTATGAGATAAGTCACATCTGAATCGAAACCAGGCTGACACGTTTTACATTTACTTTCATTGTAGCCTGTTATATTCTCCAACTCATGACAAGCACATTTAACATATCCATCTACGCAACAATTATGCTATCAGTCAGTCGTTTCACGTGCATTTTTAAGTATACATAGACAATGAATTATTATTGTTTGAATATATACACATAAATTATTAACAGAACAACAAACTTTAATTTCAAAATCGGGAACGTCATCTTCTTCAAGTGTAAAGTCTTTACACTTCAGAGTAAAAGTTAATATGAAAAAGATTACAAATATAACTAACATACATATGACAATGCCATTTGATATAATGAGAAATGATTTTGGATTTTTTTTGTTACTACAAAATAAATAGCCGCAATGATAAAAACAAGAGACACAAAAAAGTTTGTGAAAACAATTGTCAGTGCTATGTAAAATTCGCTTATATAATAATAGCGATATCCTCCAATATACGTGCTAAACGTTTTAAGTCCATCAATGTCTACAATTGATCCTGTGATAAAAGTTCCCTTATTATAAATATTTGAAATGTAACAATCCAATTAATAAAAACAAACAAGTAAAAGCAACGTTAAGAAAGAAAATATAAAA
>NW_004191858.1:2025-3247 GCF_000330505.1 Entamoeba invadens IP1
ACTAGAAAATCTAAAAATCGAAATAAATACATATTTTCAAAATAGTAGTGTGGTACAATGTCGATTATAACACTTTTGTGATAAACAAAAATTCAAATTTCATATTTAAAGATGTTACATTCACTAAGAATGACAGACTAAAATATGGATCAACAATTCCAAAAGAAGTTGCATCACTTGGAGTTGATACTTTTCGGTCATTAAACTCCATCGACTTTATAATTCTTCCCCAAAACGTCACACAAATACATGAAAGGTGTTTCGAAGGTTGTTCAACACTAACTTCTCTCCAAATCACAACAAATCTGATGAAAATAGAACCTGGAGCATTTTCAATGTGTCGAACTCTAAAAATAGTGTTATTACCATTACAAATACTTTATCATTCTACAGCACAATCTGATATTATAAATGGTTTGTTTATAAACTATATTTTTATAACAATTAAATTATTATTGATAATAATTATTCTATAATACTATAATAAAACAACTCATGTGAAGTAGACGTCAATAATTATAATCAACCAAAGAGTTACTTGGGTGGGTGTTGTTTCAATTGTTGTGAATCACTTGTAGAAGTTGAGCTTCCTGATTTCTATGAGTATTATGGAAGTGATTGCTTCTCAAAATGTTCGAGTCTTCAAACTATTAAAATATCAGAGAGTGTCACACATCTCAATGATTATTGTTTCAATCAATGCATTTCATTGAGTATAGTAGTGTTTAACAAAAACTTGCGATTTATCGGAAATAGTTGTTTTGCGTACTGTTCTTCACTCTGTGAAATAAATCTCCCACCAACAGTTGAAAAACTTGGAACTCTTTCATTTATAGAATGTAAAAATTTGATGGTATTAAGTGTGCCTGATAATACAACGTATATTGGTGAATACTCCTTTGACCACTGCAACAAACTTTCAAATATAACATTTAACACAAAACTCGTCGAAATTCGAAACAACACTTTTTCTTATTGTGATTGTCTGACAAATGTATTTATACCAAAGAACATTAAGATTATTGAAAAATATGCGTTTCAAAAATGTAAAAATTTGAATATATTTTTTAAATAGAATAACGTTATTTACAATAAACAATGCTTTTAAACGTATTTAAAAATCAATTGAACGCATATAAAAGTTCATGTGTTGTTGTCTTTAAACAAATTTCTATGTTTAACTTTCGTTGTTATATATAAAGATTTATATTTTATAATTATG
>NW_004191857.1:0-6546 GCF_000330505.1 Entamoeba invadens IP1
CTATTTGGTTCTCTTCATCATTGTTATTACTATAAAAGTCGTTGAAGAAGTTGTATTATAATTGTAATAATTTATGTTGAACTTTTGATTTATAGTCGGGTTTTACAACATTAATAAAAACACTTTCGACTGGTTAAACAATTTTTAAATTTGAACTTATCAATAAACATACTAAAACACACACACAACAATATGAAATACAAACATGGTGTTTTGTCTATTACTTTATTGAAAAATTCCTTTAAATTGAAATGTTTTTAAGACGATATCTTTTTTTATTTCAAAAAAGTTTATTAAAAAATCAATTAACAAAATCATATTTTTTATTGGTTAATTATTTTTGTTTTACGTACTTTGTTGAGTGTTTTAAAATTGCTGTTTATAAGTTACACTAATCATTATTTGTTGGTGCGCAATTAACAAAATTACTTGTCGAGCATAATTTTTATCAAAGTAATAATTGAATTAACTTGAACAATTAATTAATTAATTTTGTTGTGTTTTATTCAAAAAATGTGAAAAGGTAATCTTATCATTATATTGAAGTTTATAACAATTATTGTTCCAACATTAAATTCACAATATTTATTGTATTCACTGATACCTTCTCTGTTATTTACATTGTGTTTATTTTATTATTGATGGAGATTCGGGAACTTTTAATTCATTATATTATTGCATTTCTTTAATTATTTTGTTTCGAACAATACTTTAGGTAACTATTTAAAACAAAACACTTTATACTTATTTAAAAACATTGTAGAAAAAAAAGTCGCAATATGATTACATTTTGATGGTTGATACTATTACAAATACTTCTTCAAATTATAATCAAATATTAAATTCAATGTTCATTATAATTTTAATGAGAGTAACATGTTTCGAAAAATAACACTTTTGACATTTTTATGTTTTATTAATCATATATTTCTACTTTTTGTTTATTCATTTTCTAATTTCTTTTGTGGACAACTTTAAATTAACCACTTTATCATTTAATTAACTTTTTATGCTTTCCTTTTGTTCTCTTATTTGAAAAAACATATGAATCAACAATCACAAAGTTTTTGTGTATTTTTTTGTTAAACAAATGCTCTTCCATGATTCGTGTACTTACTGTGTTTAAACGGTAACAATCAATTGGTTTTGAAAAGTTTAATCTTTAACTTCATTGAAATTACCGAAATACAAGAAAACAAAAAAAGTATAGCAATTGTGATAATTATGTGAAAACATTTTATTAATTGATTTTTACAAAATCAATTTGTTTTCTCTGTACAATTATTTATCATTCAAATTAAAATTGTTTTAAAACAGAATAAGAACATAAGCAACATTATAAATAATATAAACAAGATGTGTGTATTATGTAAACTTTAACTATATTAAATTTGTATTATATTCAATTCAACTATTATGTATTTTTCCAAATAATTATCTATAAACAAACCAAATTCTTTGACTTTTTATTTTTGTCTATTTTACTCGCCATTTTAAATTACATGAATGTTGCTGTTTTCTGTTCACAATTATCATTAATTATTTGAAAAATCTCGTTTTTTATACATAAATTGATAAACTTGATTTTAAAGACTAGTCTTTATCAGTTTAATGAATAATTTGAATTGATAATTTTATATGTGTATATTGTTTATGAGTTTAGATCAAATGCTATTGATTTGAATAGATAAACTTAATGTCAAAATAACGTTTATAATAATAAAACCATAACACTTTATTTACAAACAATCATAAATACTCCAACCACTTTAATAAATTTCTTAATGTTTTATGTTTATTTAAAACATAGATCTAAATCCTGTTATTTTTATTGAGTATTTTGAAGGTTTCTGATAAAATTATCTCAAAATTATGATGGTGGACTTTTATAAATTATCAACACTATCCTTTTTCAATAATTTTGTTGTTGAAAAAAATACTTATTCAATGAATACTCTATAATATCTGATTCTTCTTCAATCTATACTTATTATAATTTATTATATTACCACTCTTAACTGTATTATCCACATTAAGAATATACTAAATGTATAAATTTAACACTTCAATGTTGATTATATGTTTAATTGTCTATTGATATTTCACTTTTTATTTATTTATTTGTTTTATTATATTTCTTTTGTGGACTGCTTTCTATTTACCACTTTATCATTTAAATATCATCTTATGCTATATTTCTGTTCTTTCATTTGAAAATAAGTTAATCAACAATCACATTGTCTTTTGGTCAACTTAATTACATGAAAAAACATGATTTATTTTTGTTCAATATTTATTATGTTTCAATTATTATTTAATTAAAAAATAAGTTATACACATTAAACTTCTTGTTTTTTGTTGTTGCAAATATGTTTAATATTTTTATAATGTTATTTTAATAACAAACTTATCATCTAAAAAAATATAAATAGTTTTTTATTTTCTTTAAAGGTTTTATTTTTACATTCGGCATTTTGAACAAAACAATAACCAAAAAGTGAAAGATTTATATTATTTCTTCGTAACATTTATTATTTTACAAAAACACCTCCAATTTTAGATTATTTACTTTGAGAAAAATAAGTTGGTAAAGGGAAATGCACTTTTGGGCAAAATTGCTTGAAAAAAGACTGGGTTTTTAAAAAATGCAAAAGCTACGGAGTATGTTCACATGTATACAGCAATTGTTTTTAAAACCACTTTTCTAAATTTAAAGATTAATAAAAAAATCAATTGTAAATATCACCCAATTATTAAACAGTACAGTTGAATGAATAAATATCGAACAAACAAAATTTATTACGATTAATGTTTCCATTATTAATTAAATCAACATATTAACCAATTTGATTATTAAGGTTATTGAATACGATTTGATGATACTAAATAAGTCCAAAAACACGAATTATAGTTTTCATTTTTTTAAACTTTTCACTACAGTTGAAATTTTTCTTTTTAATAATAAACATATTTATTAGTTGTAATTGAACGAACGTTCATTACAATTCTTTTATTCGCAAAAATATGCTTCTCTGTTGGGTTTCTGACAAACAGACGAAATTGATTGTATTTGTTTGTTCAATAAAATGACAATTTATGTTATTTTTTAAATTACAATTTTTTTAAATCATCAATGATATGACATTATAACTATAAAGTATAATTTAGATAATTCTATTTTTACAAAATACAAAAAAAATTAAAAATTTCTTTAAACCTCAACTTAATTCTATCGTCTAGAAGCTTCAATTAATTACTGATGATTGTATTTTAATATTTAAGTTATTCAAACCCCTAAATGTAAAATAAAAATTTTAATTGTTAATTAAATTTTTGTGAATTTTATATAGCAACTCCTTATGACCTTTTTTGAAATCCGGGTGCATATAACACAGTCCAAGTGGGTGTTCGACCTGTTGAAACCCATAAACCTCCATCTGTTTTACAAACGCCGCGTAATTGGAGTGTCTAAGATACTTTGGAAGAAATTCTTTTGAAAGTCTGATTGGATTTAACACTACAAAACCGGGGTGTGTTGAGTCTGTTGACCAACAAATCTAATAATTAATTAAAATTTTATAATAATAATATCAATTGTTGTTTAATTATTTCCTTTGTAAAATAAAAACAAACATCATCTTGTGCACTGCGGTCATTGACAAGTTCATACAAAACTGTGATAAAAGGAGCAACTTCTTTATTCCTGTTATCATTTTTGTTGTTCTTTTCCATTAATTTATTAATTGTTTTAAAAAGTTCTTTTTTTATATTAAATGTTATATTAAACAGTTAAAGGCTTCTATTTATCTTAATCTTAATCGTAATTGCACAATGGCCAATCATTTGTGTGTACGACAATTATTTTTTTTCTCGAATCTGTATCTTTTGCTGAATTAAAAACCAAATTTTTTAAAAAAAATAAATTTCAATATTAAATATTTCATAAAAATGACTTATTTACAACAAATAAATACGTTTTTCTGCCGGATTCACGACAAATAGACGCTTTTAACTGTAGTTGTTTGTTGTAAATTATATCATCTTAATATTCCAATAAAAACAATGCAAAATAGTTTGTATAATATTTGAAACAAGTGAATAAACGAAATAAAATAAATCAACTTTCTTTTATAAATTATAATACTATTAATCAATTAACGAATTAAACTTAAATATTCAAAGAGTTCAATTATTAAAATAATCACACAAAAGACTCAGAAGCTTAAAACGAGTACCACGACAATAATAATTAGATGCTTTATAACTTCATTGCATCCATCTTCTTTGTTAATCCCGATATTTTCATAAGGTATTTCCTTCCAACAATTATACTTATAAATTTCCCCATTTTCTCTCATTCTGAAGTCCAAATTAAATGCGTCAAAGAACATTGGGTCTTGGCTCGAATTAGTGTTCCATTCCCATCTTCTGATATAATTTTCAACTCCATCTTGATATCCAGCGTCCTGTTTAGTTGATGCATACATCACATTACACCAAATATCACACTCTTCTGGCATAATCCAGTGTTGATTTTCCGGCTTCTTCAACTCTTCATTAGTTTTAGGGAGTCTGCTTAATGAGGGGTATTTGGTACTCCAAGGCGGGTTATATCTATCAACTCCATTTTTCTCGATATTTTCAAGTAAATTATATGGCATACCCGCTTCATAGTGATATCTATAAGGCCCACGAGCATCCCCGTGATACCCATATGTGCAGTGATAAAATATGTTATTATAAATATTGTTTTCTCTTCCTCCGCCGTGGTGAATGCCATTCCCAACAAAATTGGCGACAACATTTCCAAAGATCTCTTGGCCACTCATATTATCGTCGATGTAAATACCAATCACATAAGACCCCCCACCAGGTTGCCCAAAGCCTTTAGAGTCATGGAAGAAATTGTATTTAATAGAACCTCCTCGATACTCAAAATGTGCGCCAGTGTATAACGCGCCACAGTCTGAAGCACTATTGCAGATATTAATAGCTTCATTGTATGAAATTTCAAGTTCTGGGCCGCCATAGACATATCCAACATGTGGGACATTTTCCACTAAATTGTGTTTCATGTAATTTCCACAGCCTTCGATCGAAAATGCCGGAACAAAAGTGAATTGTAATTGAGAAGAAGTGTTTGCATAATTGTGATCTAAGTGACACTCTCCTCGTACTAATTGAGAGATGTTTCCACATTTCAGTGTTGCAGATTGTGCCCCTGTGTCATATATAACATTTCTCGTTATGTTATTATTGACAGTTCCATATATATATACTCCCCTCTTTCCGCCGTGTCTAAAAGTGCAATTTAAGACGGAACAATGATTGACTGCCCAGAAGTCCACAAAGTCCTCAATCGAATATTCAAATATTAAGTTCTCAAGACTAACACCATTTATAAATTGAATTCTAAAGATCGGGCTCAAGCTCTGTGATATCCAGATATCATCTGCGTTGTCTGGCATAATAATATATAACTTCTTTTCATCGTAGTCTATATAGTATTCTCCTTCTTCGTCAAGTTCTTCTATCAAATTATAAATATAAAACGGCTGTCCACTTTTCATGCCATAATAATCGCCCCCGCCCAGTGGTCTATCTAAAGTGATTGATTTGTCGCTCTTCTTGATTTTCCCTTTCGCGCTCTGTTCTTGTGAAAAGATGAGCCATTTTGCTCGTATCCAGACACTGTCATAACTTTCGTATTGATCCAAATGATCGTCAGAGTAATAAAAAGTCGTTCCATTTTGCTCAGGGACGTATGCTATCCACACATTTCCTCTAAAGATAGCATTACTCTCTTGTAACGAGTACTTCCCTTTAGCTCCAGATGAATCAACCGGGTTAAGTGATCCGGCCATGTTCGTTCTCTTCATTGCCCAATACGCCCCGTCACTTTGTGTCGGGACACCACAGTCAAAACGAGAAGATAAACTCCAGTAGTTTGAGTCGTTCTTGTAGAGGTAATATCTCTTCCCGGAGTAACTCTTCTCACTTTTGTATACACTTCGGTTACCACAAATCACTTCTTTTTGAAGAATATAGAAACCGGAGACATCAGGAGACACTGGTGTGTCAGTGGCAGCTTCTTTCTTTAAGATGTAAATTCTGTCTGTTACTGTTGAAGTGTTTGTATATTCCCAGTTGGGGTATCGAGCTGGGTGGTACCGTTTTTCTTTGACGAATATCTCTGGATTATTCGAAGTGTTGAATGTTCCCAATTCAATTTTGGAGTACAAATTGGAGAGTTCACAGACTTTGATTTTCTTTCGCATCGCATTCTGTATTTTATCGTACTGAATTTTGTCTTTTGTGGAGTCTAAATTCCTAAAGGACATTATTGGGATTTTCACTCCACCGATAAATATTGGAGGTTCTTCATTGGGATATTTCGTAATGGTCAATCGTGCAGATTCGGATATGTTTGGTGCACTCCATTTGTCGATGGCCAGTGAGTTATTACAAATGGATACATTCCAGACTTCACGTATATTGTAGTCGGCTCTATTTTCTTGTTGGATTTTATTGCTGAAATGGCTTTTT
>NW_004191857.1:6646-7601 GCF_000330505.1 Entamoeba invadens IP1
GGTGTTTTTTAGATAAAAAATATTTATTGTCGGTCTTTTTAAAAAAATTTTTTTTTTCGAATCAAGTTTTCGTGTTTTTATTCGAAAACTTGTTCAATAAAAAAAGATTGAGCAAAATACATTTTTATTAACATTTTTTAGTTATAAGTTTTTTAATTAACGATTATTTATAAATTATAATTGATTAATAATTTAAATTTAAATTAAGTAAAAAACAAAAGAAAAAATTCAGTAAATTATTATATTAATTAATACATTAATTAATAATATCATCATAAATTATTATCAAAAAAATCAGTTTTAGTTTTTTTTAGTAATAAGTATAGTAAAAGTATTATATTATAATAATATTATTTTTTAAATTGAAAAATCAACTGGAATAAAACAGAAATAAATAGTTTTGTAAAAAAATTGTTAAAATGAAGATTTTTAATATATAAACTTAAAACCATGAAACTTTAAGTTTATATGATGTCAGTGCAACTTTGTTTATAGTATAATTATAATAAAAAATTATATATTTTTTAGAAACAAAACAAGAAAACACAAACAAATTTCTTTAAAACTAATACTATAATTAAAATACTATCACAAAAATATTACTAAAGTTGCACAATTTTTCTCGATATGTTTTTTTGGGTTGCACTATTTAACTGTCTCCTGTTTACCAAAATTTCTCAAAGAGAAGGTCTTTGAATCACACGATTAGTCTGTCTTATTATTTTCGTTTTATACTTATATTTTTTTTACATCTGTACCATCCAAAATCAAGACACAACACTGTTTTTATTTGTTCTGTACGACAATTAAAATTCTTGATTTTTAATGTTTTTCATTAAAACAAGCAGTAAAACCTATTGTTTAACCTTAGGAAGTCACTCGTTTTTGTTGATTTTTTTTGCTGGAAAGGGAAAACTAGATATTTTCTATCCAGATCTTTTTGTAAACAAAAAAA
>NW_004191857.1:7701-13428 GCF_000330505.1 Entamoeba invadens IP1
TATATGTGTATTCGTGTTTGAACATATGAAAAATTAAACGATAAAGAACAAATATAACAATATAATAATAAACCCGTTTTTTTTACATAAATCACTCCTCTTTTTTTATATGGCAAACATTTAGTTTCTGGCACCCATTTTATACTCCATCCGTGTTTATAAAACCAAAAAATTAAAGTGCTTTTGTTTATAAAAAAGAATCTAGTTCTTCTATGATTTGCGTTATGTTCAAACGATCAATTGGATTTGTGCACCAACATTTCTGAACGATTTCATATTCATTATCAGTCATAGTTTCAATCTTTTCAACACGCTTTCCCGACATAACAAACTCTGCTATTTTCCATGAAAATTTGAATTTGTCTGTTGAATACGCTTTTTTCCAAGCAAAAGTTTCATACATTGTGATTCCAAATGAGTACACATCTGCGACATTTTTATATTTCTCTTGATTTAATACTTCGGGTGCCATGTAACATGGTGTTCCTATACATTTTGTGAAAGTCATATTGGTCATTAACAAATTGATATTTCTACTTGACCCAAAATCAGTCAACTTCGCGTTAACTTTGTCGTTTATATCAAGTGAAAATACCAAGAAATTGTCCGGTTTGATATCTCTGTGTAATATCCCATTTGAATGCAAATAAGAAATTCCTTTTGCTCCATCAAGCAATAGTTTCACCCTTATTTTTGTGTTAACTTCTTCGGACTGTTTGTTTTTTATTAAGTCATTTAAAGACCCGAATTTTGCAAACTCGATGACCATACATGTTTTGTTAATATCAAAAACTGCGCCATAAAAGTGAACAATATACTCACTCCGGAATTTGTCTAACATTTCAACTTCTTTTGTAAACTCTGCCATTTGATCATCCAAATGATTTGAGTTTTTCATTTGTTTGATAGCAACAATATTTCCTCTAAAAGTGCCTTTGTAAACAATTCCAAAAGATCCTTCGCCAACTTTTTTATTTTTGTTGATTTCGTCATAGTCGAGTTTTGTCGTTATTTCAGTTGAAAACCCAATTTTGATATTATTTGTCTCAGTTACACCAATTTTTAAGTTGAATGAAATCATGAGAATATCATCTGATATATTACAAGTGCAATTCGGAATGACCGAAATTCCAAATTCAACTGCTTTGCCTCTTGGGATTACAATTATTTGTGGGACCGTTTGTAGTGAATACTTTTTTACACTTTCTTGTGTTGAAAATTGCACTTTGATTGAATTTTTGGAACAGTTACCAACACACAAAAGTTCTCGTGTTTCTTTAGAAACAGGAATTTCGATTTTATCGCCACTAATAAATTCAATTGCATTTTTATTTACAACTATTTTAGATGATGGTGTTATCGGTGTGAAATACACATTCGATTTTTTCATATCAAAAATGGTTGTTGTTTTTATCTGTTTTTGTTTGTGGATTATCTTTGATACAAACTTTGTGAAATAAAAAGCAATGAAAATGACAAATACAACACATATTATCAAAAACAGAATCACCAATAAAATGATCCACCAAACTGCATGCGGTTTACAACCAATTCCATTTTCACTTGGAATGTACCAGAAAGAACATTTGGAGCATTTAGAATTATGTTCTTCTTTACAATGTTCAATTGTTGAAAATGAAACACAAGACTGTCCTGATAAAATGTAGTTGGATACACATGAAGTGCATTGACCACTGTGTGTATTACAATTCAAACAAAAAGGTGTTATTGAGTCACAGGAAGTACAAAATTGTTTGTCAACGAAAAAGCCATCATTACACGTGTTACACCCACTTGGCAACACTTTCTGACAATTAAAATTTTCAGAATTTGGAACACATCTTGTCGAATTGGTCAACAAGAAATACTCTGATGCACAAATTAAACACGTTGAATTGGTGTTACAATATTCACAATTGGAAATACATGGTTTACAAATGACATTATCTCTATAACACCCATCCATACAAACAGCACAGCCACTTGAAGATGTTCCTGGAATGACATTTTTACAATTTTCTGTTGTTATTTTTGAATCAATACACATGTTGGTATTCTCTTTGAAAGCATACCCACCTTTACATAATTTACAAATCAAAATCAAATCATTTTGTGTTTCGGAATTGTCATCAAATTTGTGTTCAAATGATCGCAATTTGTTTTCTAAAGAACACACACTACAATTATTGCCACAACTCGAACAAGCCCCATTATTATTGAGATAATAGCCATCTACACAACTTAAACAAAATTTGTTTGTAACACTCTTACTTTTACAATATTCATTGATTGTAGAGTGACACTCGCCGTTGAACAAATAACTATTTTCTGAACATTCTACACATTTATTAAATTCACATTTGGTGCAGTTCACACTTTTATCACATAATACACATGCATTACCATTAAAGTACCGTGTGTTCAATTCACGTTGACATTTGATACATAAACTATTTTTAATCACTTCACACCCACTGTTTAATATACAATTTCCATTAAAATCCAAAACACCTTTTGTGCAATTAGTACATATTTTTGAATTGCAGGTTTCACAATCTTCACCATACGTTTCTGAACATTTAGTACACTTTGTTGCTTTATTTGGAATTATTTTAATGTAATACCCTTTTTCACATGTTACAAAATTATCTTGTGAATATAAAGTGCCTTCTTTGGATAAAGAACATTTTTCGTTTTCAAAATAATAATTTTTGTTACATATAACACACCTCAAACCATCATTAATACATACATTACAATTAATATCGATACACTTTTCACAACTCGTTACATTTGAGTAATATCCACTATGACATAAAATTGTATAATTTAATGAAAAAAGTTTAGTGATAGTATCGTCATAAATTTTACATTCACCATCTTTCAAATAATAACCATTTTCACATTCGATACATGTAAATGAATTTTGTAAGTTATTTGACACACAATCATTACAATTGGAACCGCAACGGTTACATGAATACACCAAATTGCCATATCCATTTTCACACTCTTCACACCCAAAATTGTTGTTCAATTTTTGACAATTTGAAACAGAAGACACGTCATAACATGTATTTCCAAATAATTTCCCGGTTTTGCAATGAATGCACTTTTTATTTTTGTTAAAATAATATGCGTCACACATTCGATTGTTTCCAATGTAAATTTGTGTATTGCTTGATTCTGTAATTCCCAAATTTTGTGTTATAACAACACAATTTCCACTCGCTGTAATTATAAAAGGGTTGCTTGTGTCATTTATCAATATAACATTTTTATTTGTATTGGTAAATGTGACTACAATATTGCTATTATCAGCACTCAAAACAAAAGTTCCAACTGGTGTGTTTATTGTTGAAGAAGCCATCAAAATAATTTCATCAACACTTTTAGTCATTTCAAGTATTGCTCCACTCGAAGACATATAAATCGAACTTTTCACACCTTCATTATTTTTGCTTGGAGGGCAGCTGTAATCAATTAAAGAAGGAGAATTCCTTTGATAGAATACATTTGAATTTGAGTAGTAACATACATGTTCTCCACATCCATATTTTTGGCAATCCGAATATTGCGAATTTCCCATGAAAATTACTTGTCTGTCGCATTTCAGATTCTTATTAATAACTGTTCTATTATAAGTGAACATGACAGGATACACATAATTCAATACATCATTGTAATCACTCACATCAACACTGAGTTGCATTTGACTTGGTTTTGTGATAAAAAGTGGAGTTCCTTTTGCGCTAATTTGATTAGTGGATATGATTTCTTTAATATTGAAATTGTTTACTGTGTCTTCAACAACAGATGTTACTGTATCTTTTGCAATTTTTAATGAATCAATTGTAATTTGTTTATTTGTAAAATGGACCTCGGCAAAAAGAGCACATTTCAAAATGTTGGTTCCGTCAACAACAAATGGTGAGTCAAATTTTAATACTTGAGTAGAATCATAATGGGTGAGTTTCCCAAATTTAACATTCTCGGATTTATATAAGTGAATAGCATTATTCATTCCATATTCTGTTTTGAGTAAATTAATAAAATTAATGTTCTTAATAATTAATTCCATTGTAGATGAGTGATATTTCACCAAAAGTGTACCTTGCAATTCCACGTTTTGTAAATTAAAAACATCACCAGAAAATTGTACAACGCAATTTGATTGTGTACAAGGGCAGTGCGGGTATTTATATTCGGAAGTTATTGACGTTGCAGTTGTCTTTTCGATGCAGATGGTTGCTGACTTTACTTTATTAATTGGGCAAATTCTTAACAATTTTTGTGAGAGTAAATCAGTCATAATTTTGTAGTTTGAATTTGTTATTTTAATACTTGAGTATTCCGTAATTGAATTTTTTGATGAAACAACATCAAAACAACTTGACATGGAAGAGCCAATTTCAATATTTTTAATAGCCAAAGAACCATTATTAATAACAAATAGAATGTTTGTATTCATATTGTTTTGTATATTAATTTTCAAAGTCGCTATATTTATATTTCTTGTTAAGTAATATGTTTTTATTGCAGCAAACTCAAAGCAGTCAATATCAATATCTGTGTTCAGAATTAAATCTCCAAATGTGTTGTCAACAACCATTCTTTTGATATTAATAACATTGGTAGAACTTAAGTTACAATACGTTGCCAAACAGTAAAGTTGATTCCAGTAAGACTCTCCACTAATTTTATAACTTCCTCCAAACGAAGAAGAGAATACCAGATCAAATAAAAAAGGCAGTGTATTGAGTCCACAAAACAAATTAGTTTTTCCATTATATGTATTGGCTGTTGTCACAATCGAACTTCCATTTAAATAACATTTTTGACTTGTACTACAGTCTGAGTCAGAATGCATAACAGCATGTTCACATTTGGTCACATCTGTAATTAAATTAAAAGAACTGCTCTTTGTTTTGAAATAAAAAATGACATCATTTGTTAAGTAACCAGTAGTATGACCAAAAGAAGGCGTGGTGTCAAAGTATATAGGTATCGTTTTATAAGATATTATTGAGTGTTTGATACTGACTGAACCATAAAAATAACAACCTCCTTGTACGACAATAACTTTATTTGAAGTTAATATAACGTCAGTTTTTACAAATACTGATTGGAATGATTTCATAATAATTATTGTATTCCACGCATTTAAATCATTAATCGCAGTGACGGTATCTGTTACGTATAAGTCAAGATGTGATGAGTTGTATATACAGTCTGGATAATTAAAAAGTGTTTTTTTATTTGCAACATTTCCATTTAACATTTTACAAGAACAATCAGTTAATTGATTATTCTTTTTTGGTTTCAATATAAATCTGTTATAATTGTCACGTCTGCATATTGAAAGAACATCATATTTTTTTGCGCTAATCGTAGAGTCTTGCACGTACACGTTTTTGATTGTAACAGCATTTCCAGAAAAGAGGTAGACACATTTTTTATTAACAAAATAATTGTCCAACATTGGAATTGAATTCAAAAACCCGATGATTGGGTATACATCAAATGTATTTGGAATGAAGTCAATATTTACATATAAATTGTTAGTGTCATTGAACTTTGTTTTAAAAATCAAGTACATTCTTTCATTGATCATTGAATTTATAAAAGTAGGTTTGTTATAAACGAAAACTCTTGTATTGATTGTAGAGTCTATTTCTGTAAACTCAGTATTGATCCATTTAAAAACTAAAATAAGTTTGTCTATAT
>NW_004191857.1:13528-18307 GCF_000330505.1 Entamoeba invadens IP1
AGGAAAGCAACAACAACAATAACGACAAATATAACATTCATTTTATTTTTATTATAGTTTCGCTATTTTATTTTTTGGTTTTAAGATGTAAAGTCAGTCCATTAAAAGCTGTTGTTTTTAAAATTGGTTTGTTGACAAAAAATGTTTTTTGTTAAGACTTTATTCCATTTCAAGTATGTAACATGGAATGGCGATAATAATATAATTCACATTGATAAACATTAAAATTTATATAATCGAACTAAATTATTGTGTGTTACATAGTCGAATTGTTTTTACTTTTAACAGACACTAAAAACAAAATAATTAAAAATATTATATAACTTAGTTTGATTTGACATGTTTGAAATTATAAGCAAAACAAGTGTGTAAGAATTATTATGTTAATCAGATTATTTACATTTGAACCCTTTTGAAACAAAAAAAACAACAAATGACACATGTTGTATGTTTCATTTAGCTGGTAAAAATTGTACAATTTATAATAGATATAATAAAGTTTAAAAATATAAAACATTATCTGTAAATGAAAAAAAGTATGTTTTCGAAGTTAATATTATCATATTGATTTTATAACTATTAAATAAACAGATAATTAAATTTGTGTTATTAATCATTAAAAAATAAATTCTGAATACTATAATTTAAAATTAAATTTAATAATATAGATAAATTAATTTTGAAAAAACAAAGGAAATGACAATATATTTTGGTAATATCACTTTATTAAGTATATCTCTTCAAAATTCGAATATTTTTTTATGTTGTAACTTCACACCAATTTTTACACAATCGATACTTTATAACAAATTTTATAAATATAAATATTATTTGAAACTAAAAATTTTTAACTACTCAGACTGATTAAAACTCTTTTTTTAAAAAATTATATTTGTTATGAATGTTATTTCGGTTTATATTTATTTCTAACAAATTAAATAAAAAGACAATACAAATAGTAGAAAATATGTGTGTCAAGAATAAATTGGGTGTCAGATAGATTTTGAGTTATTTAATGGTTTTTCATATTTTTTTTGGGGGGGGGGAAAAATAAAAAAAACGAAACCCATTTTTTTACATTAACTAATCCCTAATTTATTTGACACCCTATTTATTCCTGACACCCTATTTTTCTACTATCTTTACTTTTATTTAAACTTAACAATTTTGTATTAAAATGGTTGAAATTATACATTACTATAAGTGTGTATGTATATTGTTGTTATAATATTTGTTTTAAAAAAGTTTCAATAATATTAAAGGAAATGTTTGGACAGTTCATTCATTCAGTATTATTTTCAAGTATTGGATACCCGAAAAAAAAAACAAATGACTGGTATGTATAACAATGATGTCTGCTATAAATTTGCCGGCGAAATAAAAAGGCTATTTTCCAAGAAGATTCCAGTGTTAAGAAATTGTTTCTTATTGTTTGTAACGATGCTAAATGCACTAAACTATGTTCTACCCCAATAAAAACGGAATGCACTAAATGAACAACATATATTTATTCTACTTGCTTTGATGCAGAGACCTTAATTACTTCAGAATCATTTGTTCTTAACTTCATTCTTTTGGCTTTTGAAAACAAAAACAAATCAATAATTTAAATGTCAATCATTCCAAATAAGTGTGTGACTTTATATTTCTTTTTTTTTATTTACAACAAAGGTGAAACTCTATTTTTTAACAATAACAAAATTAAAAACAAAAAGTTAAATCTAATTAAATTAAATTAAATTAAATTAAATTACAGTTAGTTTCAAATTAATTTAAAAATGTTCAACAAATAAATATGATTGTACCAAATAAAATAAAAATATTATCAAAATAAATTTAAAGTGTTTCACAAAAAACAAAAATGTACCTTTTTTTCAAATGTCTCATAATTAATTATTATTGTTTCAAATAAAATTCTTTTTGTACAAATTTAAACTAAAATTGTTTCAAAATTGACATTTTTTGTTTCAAATAAAATTAACAAAAACATGAAAATTATAACTTGAATAATTGGCAAATGTTATAACTTCTAAATATATTAACAAAATAAATGAATACATAAACACATGTTTAAACTTTATAATCAATATGAGTGACTCTATTGAATATGTGCCTAAGTCTGAAATTGCATTGTTCAAACAACCTTTTATAGGACCTTTATGTAAACCTCCAAACACTCCCCCAAACGTTTCTCCGGTTACTGAAAGTACACTTTTAGAACAACAAATCAATTATCATCCTCAATTATCTTCTCGAATGGAAGAAGACACTAAAAAACACCGAAAAAGATATTAAAATACTCTCACGGATGAACAAATTTCATATCTTAGAGAGTTGTATGAAGAAAATGGATTGTCTCAATCCGTTGATTGGTATGTAAATAAAACCAAAACACCAACAGAAAGAGTGAAATTTTATATTAAAAAATTGAAAGATGGAAGCGATATAACAAAGAAGAAGAAAGGAAGAAAACCAAAATATACAGACGACATGTTGAAAGAGGTAACTTCGCTACTTTGTCAACAAAATATGTCTCTGAGGCAAGCCAAAAAGGCCTTAGCAGAAAAAAATTACGATATTTCTGTATCTTCATTAGACAGGTACATAACCAATGAAAAATTGACGAAAAATCTCAAACTAGATCCTCTGTCATTTACAAAAGTGTCAATACGAGGAAAAGTTGCCAACACATTAGAAAATAAAGAACTATGTGTCAACAGATTGTTAGAGTTGAAAAGTTGTCAAAAAGCCGGATTTGCTGTAGTGTTTGTTGATGAATCTCATTGGAAATTGGGTAATGTAAGAACAAAACATTGGGGTTTAAAAGGGCAAAAACATTTTAGAATTTCTCCCCTGTCGACATTCAATATTAGTTGTATATGTTCGATTGCAGAAAGTGGAGACAAATTTTGCAGGGTGTTTAACCAAGTCGTTGATGGAGAAATATTTTCTGCTGGATTTAAATTGCTTGTTGAACATTATATCTGTTTGCTTGGAAATGTCGTTTTTGTATTGGATAACGCTGCCGTACATCAAAAAGAAATCATCAAGCTTGCAGAAAATAGAGGTTGCAGAGTTCTTTTTAATGCTCCATATTCTCCAGAGTGCAATCCGATTGAAAACATATTTGGTATATGGAAAACTAGAGTTGGTAAACTCGAGAACAATGATTTAAAAGAACTGTTAAAAAATATTGGAGATTGTTTTGAAAGTATCGAAAAGTTTGATGTCAGAAAAGTTATTGGTAATTTTTTCAACGAAATAGCCGAAAAAGTGATGAAAAGAAACGATTTAAAGCTAAATGTTTATTATTTTTGTTAATTTTATTTGAAACAAAAAAGCTCAATTTTGAAACAATTTTAATTTAAATTTGTACAAAAAGAATTTTATTTGAAACAATAATAATTAATTATGAGACATTTGAAAAAAAGGTACATTTTTGTTTTTTGTGAAACACTTTAAATTTATTTTGATAATATTTTTATTTTATTTGGTACAATCATATTTATTTGTTGAACATTTTTAAATTAATTTGAAACTAACTGTAATTTAATTTAATTTAATTTAATTTAATTTAATTTAATTTAATTTAATTTAATTTAATTTAATTTTATTGTTTTTAACTTTTTATTGTTAAAAAATAGAGTTTCACCTTTGTTGTAAATAAAAAATAAAAAAAAATAAAAAAACAAAATGGAAAAATAAGAAATGGAGGAGTCATTAAGTTGTGATAGTGACAATGTTTCAAAGGACAAAGGTTATGTAGAAAATTATCAGGATGAGATCAACAAATTTGGATGACTTTTATACATATCCTTTGTTTTCAATTACCATCGTTTTACATTTTAAACATTTTGATACAAACAAGAATTTCTCAAACAGAGCAAACATAATTAATAAAATATATGGGTTTTGACATTACCATGGAACGTCTAGAAAAACAAGTACATCAAAACCATTAGAGGAAAAATCTGAATATTGTCACGACGGCAAACAAAAAAACAACTACTTGTTGCGACATTCTCAAAGCAAATCATGTAGTGATTGCAATCGCGTTTGATGTAGTGAATGGTTCAAAATGAATGCTTGAATTTATTGTTATACATTTTGTTTTTTTGTTTACAAAAAGATCTGGATAGAAAATATCTAGTTTTCCCTTTCCAGCAAAAAAAATTCAACAAAAACGAGTGACTTCCTAAGGTTAATTACCAAAAAAATATTGAACAAATTTTCTAATTTATTTAAAAAAAATGTTCCTAATAAAATTTTTATATTTAATAATTACAATGATATAGAAATCATTAATTATTAGTCGAAAACATGGTCATGGTCGAAACCTTTGTACAATGTCTGTAATTCAAATATGAAATTATCTTGCATTTGTAATTTTGTTATTATTAGTAATAATTAATATGTACTGTTCTGAAGAAAAAAAATATTATATACAATTAGATACAATCATTTCAAAACAATTTAATTCACACATCGAAGTATTTATTTAAATAATAAAGATATATTTTATACTATAAGACGGAATTAATTAGTTGTGATTGGGTTTTATTATGGAAAACTTAGTTTTTAATATCTTCATTTTAATCACCTAACTAATTAATAGTTTTATACATGATAAACATAGTTTTATGAAAAAGCTTTGTATTAATTCTTGTATGTAAATACAAAAATTAATAGGTTTTTTTAAATAAATTATCACTGAGATAATGTTCTAATAAATGAAAAATGTCGAGTAAAAAAATAGAAAAGTCGGAGAACACATTCGGT
>NW_004191857.1:18407-21284 GCF_000330505.1 Entamoeba invadens IP1
TAAATTGATAAATATTTATTTGGCAATTTTTTAAAACTGTGGTTATTCACAAGTTTGTTGAGGAAATACTAAATGAAATCTTCTTTATATTTACTTCATTTGAATTGTTAAATAAATATTATTTATAAATAATAAAACATGAACTATTGTTTACTCTTTTTTAAAACAAATGTTTTTTTTGTGATATAACAAGTTGATAATAAATATTTAACTTGATTAAAAACTTTTTAGTAAATGTTTTATTTGAAAAATAATAATTATACAGTAAAACCTCTCAAGAGTGGGAGGGCGTGGTAATTTTGTTCTCTCAAGAGTTGGCATTTTAGCCAACCAAACCTTAAAACCCGCTCGATAGAGAACTTTATTTTTAGTTTCAGTCTAAAAAATGCTTGCTCTTGGGAGAACCTGCTCTTCAGAGGTACCGCTCTTAAGAGGTTTTACTGTATTTGGTGTATTATGAATAAATATGAACAAATAGAAACAATACAATATATTTAGACATTTAGGTATAAAAAGATACATTTTGAATTAAATTAAATCAGAAAACATTAAAAACAAAACATTATGTGAAGATGTGTTTTTATAAATAGTTTGTAAACATAGAATGTTTCATTTGATTTTTTAAGAATATTTTTGTTTCAAAATCAAAATACAAATTTGATTTCTTGGTATTTTGTCAGTTTGTTTTTTGAATTGTGTTTTGAGTGCATTGATATATTATCTGGTATTTGGTATAAATTAATGACAAACTAATTTATAGTTGTTTAAATGAAACTAATTCAACGACCACATTTTTTGTTTTTACAATACAAAAAACAAGTTTTTTCATATTTTTTGTGTTTCAAAAGTGATTTTCTAATTTGTTTTTATTTTTAAATTTATAAATAACCAAAAACAATTATTATATAAGTTAAACATAACCATTCAAAATTATTTTTGAAACAAAATTAAACAAAATGAAAAAAATGATTTGAACAATAAATCAAATTGTTCCAAAAATGGTTTCAAATGAAAAGTTTAATCCAATTTTGGTTTTTAAAAAATATAAAAAATTAAAAGTACAAATTCATTCAAATGCAAATTCTCTTATTTACTGCCTACTTAATGCTTTGCTCAAAAGCAATCGAAGATACAGAATGTTGCACACTCGACAATACTAAAATGTGTATCAAAGACAAAGAAAACGATTAAAACAAGAAGGAGCACTCACAATCAAAACATAATATATTCAACCATTATGTAAAGGCGCTTAATAGATAACCAAAAAATAACAAATATTGTGTATCTGCCAGCACAAAAAGTTGAGATTGGTGCAAAAGCATTCAAAGGTGCAACTAAATTGGCAACAGTCACAATAGCAAACAAAATCAAGTCTCTTGGCGATGAAGCGTTCAGTGGGTGTGTTGCTCTGACAAAAATTGATGTTACAGAACTCACAACAATTCCAGCAAAGTGTTTTGAGGGTTGCACTTCTCTGGCAACAGTCACTGGGTTTGAAGCAGTCACTTCATTTGGCGAGTCATCGTTCACAAAAACAGCAATGCCAACAATCACTTTTGGTAAGGCGGTGACCGAGTTTGGAAATATGGCTTTCAAAGGAGTTACAGTTGTTACAGATATTGCAATTCCAACAGTCACTTCATTTGGAACAAATGTTTTTGATGGAATCACAACTCTGAAACACGCCGATTTGTCTGAAAATACAATGATTCCTGAGGGTACTTTTTCAGGATGCACTATGTTGAATAACGTTTCAAGAACACAGAAAGTTGCAACAGTTGGAAAAGACGCGTTCAAAGATTGTGCCAAACTTGAAAACCTCAATTTGTATGCGCCACTCACAACATTATCAGACACACTGACAAATGTGATAAACTTGTTTTTCCATGGTACTGCGGCACCAGCAACTCTCCCAAATGATTTGAACAGCAAACTGAATGTGTATGTCACTGAAAACTACACAGCCTCTGTGTTTGGAAAGTTGACTGTTCTCAAGGCGAAATGCACAAACTCTGAGTGTGTTGATGTCACTCCTGGTGTTGCACCAGCTGCAAAAATGGCAGGAGAAGTCACACCAAAGTGCAAAGCATGCCCAAACAATTTCTTGAGTGTTGATGGAAATAACTATTACTGCGAGTATGATATGGCGGTTTGTTTGTCCAAGCATCCCAATTGCAAAGTGTGTGCTGTTGATAAATGCTACCAATGCAAGGATGATAAATACTTGAAGGAAGACCTCTTTGAGTGTTTTGATGCAAGTGATGATAAGTATTATAGCGATGATTCAACCACAACTTCACATAAATGCAAGAAGTGTTTCCCAGAATGCCAGAATTGCACCGATGGAATTAAATGCACTTCTTGTCCTAACAACGCACTGCTTCTTGAAGACACTGGAAAATGTGTTACAGCCACTGAATGCCCATCTGGATACTACAAAGATAAAACAGCAGCAGCAACATGTAAGAAGTGCAAAACTGGAAGCAATTGTCTGACTTGTGAATCTGACACAAAGTGTTTGTCTTGTATTGATGGATTCTATTTGGCAGATGAAGGAAAATGTTCTGCGTGTAACACAATTGCTGGGTGTGGGAAATGCAAGTCAGCCACCGAGTGCACTGAATGTACAACTGACAATCTCCAACCAGACAAAACTTGCAAAAAGAACTGCCCAGAAGCGTACTTTGCAAAGGATAAGGTGTGCACTGCATGTGTTGATGATTGCAAGACGTGCACCGAAGAAACCAAGTGCACTATTTGCAAAGAAGATGCTCTGATTGTTGAAGACACCAAAAAGTGTGTGAAAGGCAACTGTCCAGATATGTATTTCAAAGATAATGCTGAGAAGATGTGCAAGAGGTGCACTGATGGTGCAAA
>NW_004191857.1:21384-27743 GCF_000330505.1 Entamoeba invadens IP1
GGAATTAGACCGTACGACTAGGATCATTCTTAGAGTATGTCACTTTCTATTTAACAAATAGAATTCACAAAATAGGATGAAGACTTTCATCACTTCAGTGCCAAAGGGAGATACGCAGCAATGCACGATGAACTGCTTGTTGAGGGGTTGAGTGCGTGCACAACACTCTGAGATGAGAGGCACTGAAGTCTGTCTGACTATTTTTTGTGTATTTCAATTTTATATTATAAATTATAATTAATAGTATATTTTTGAAGAATTTAAATTGTTAAAATAAAACAATCAAATCAAATCAATTGAATGACAATCAAATGAGAGCAAATTGTGAGCGTATTTCAACGTGTGTTGAATTCTTACCTTTTGGTTTCTTGTTCTTGAGATTTTGATAAGCCCACAATTTCAGTTTCTTATCGTCTTGCTTGTTCAGTGTGATGTATGTGACTGTTTTGACTGCCTTGTTGTGTGAAGGCGTGTTGTGTTTTGTTGCAACATTTTCAAACATTTCCAAGTGGAACACCATGCTTGCTGATGACTGTTTTGGCAGAGTTCATTTTTATACAACATAACACGTCAACACAATCCTTATGTCAAGACTCAATCCAAACTTTGAGTCTTGACAATTGGTATAAATACAACAATACTTTTATTTGAAAACAAAAACCACATTTATAATGTTGTCAACAAAAAAATGAAAAGGCAGTGAATTAGTTACTGCACCATTTTGAGAATCTCCTCAAGTACTTCAGAACTTCCAGGCGCCTTTTTCACAACTTTCTTATTTTGGAAAAAGACAAATGGGAAGTGATGCAATTGAGTATTCAGCAGCATAATCAGTTGCTGTGGTCGCATCAACTTTGAAGAACTTGAGGTTTGTGTGTTCGTCAGCAAGTTTATCCATTATTGGCGCACTTGCCTTGCACTTTGCACACTCGGGAGAGTAGAAGATGACAAGAACGTTCTTGTTGTTTGCAATTGCTTGTTTCACTTCTGCAACATTGGTAGTGTATGTCACTGGCATGTCTTGATGTTCAGTTGTGTGGTTTGGTTATTTAAATAGACATCAATTGTTTCAACATACGATCACCAATGACCAGATGTTGCAATAACTCTGTCGCGATTTATAACTTTTCACATTAAAATTATTTTATTCTATTTTTATTTGGTATCATTATATATTTAATATAAATCAATTGGTTATGAAATACAGATTTTTTTTGTAATTTATGTGTGGTCTTTTTCAATAATATATTATCTGAAATATTTATATTATAATGGTTAAATTTGAATATGTTTCAATATTTATTAAAAAAGTTAAAGAATGATATTATAAAGTGTCCCAATAATTATATCAACTTTTGTTTTTTTTGGTATTTGTAAACTTTTGGTCGAAATAACTTTAAAATGTATACAAAATTTCAAAAATCCGAATAAAAACATTTCCCATTTATTTTGTTATTTAATAAAAAATAAATATTTTAAGAATAAAAGTTATATAATTATGGAATACATATGTTTTGTACTCAACTAATATTACAAAAAATAAAATTTTATAACACAATAATCCTTTTTGATTAAAAAAAATGAATATAAACACTTAATTTTGAGTAATTTTATCCGTTTTTTAAATCGAAAATAAATATGAATTAATTGATAAAATAAAATTACATGTTTGAAATAGGGTTATAATTTTTTTTATTGGTTTGTTCCATTTGTTTCCACAAAAATGATAAACAATATAATTTAGTAGATATAATGTAAAGCACTAATGGTCTAAGGGCAGAATTTCACCCTCCCAAGGTGGAGATCCGGGTTCGAGTCCCGGTTAGTGCATTTTGTTTAAATTTTGTTATCATCAATTTAAATTGATTTATATTTTAATAATCCGAAAAAACAAAAAAGGGCAATTTATAACTATTAACATTCATTCAATAAGTTCATATATTTTAAATCATAAAAATAAAATAATATATCGTTAACACTTTAAAAACATTTATTTTTTTTAAAAAAAATACGTTTTAAACAATAATTTCACTTATACAAAAAAGAGGGAAAATGTGTATTGTAATACACACGAAAAAACCCGATAAACAAACAAATATTTGAGTAATGTAATTGTATATTGCTTTTTGATTCTAAGTCTCATTTATTAGCAATTCACAATTGGAGTTAAAATACTAAAAAGACATAATTATCGTTAAGTAGTATCACATATAAACAATGTCTCATTATAAACAAACCAGAAACAGTCGCTTTAAAAATTGACGTTAACTCGTCGTTGTTTTCTTCAATTTCTAACACATATACGCCATCGTCTAAATCTTTTTCTTATCAAAAGTCGCTATAAAAATGCAAAATTTGTCATGATAACGTACGATATATCTCTCACAAAGAACGCTATTTTTTTGCGAACCCACATACAAAAGCACGACAAGGAGTCTAACATAATTTGTGTTTGGTTCATCATCTTTTTCATTTAGATTTATTAAGTCAACTTCTGTGTTATTTTTGTGATGAATGCGTCGTCCACATTGACTACGACCTTCAAAAATACATCACAACACCATGTTTTTCATATCATCGTTCTGCGAGTCCACTAAAGGCAAAAGTGCTTCCAAACAAAGCGACAATCCATTTTTCTTATTGACCACCAAATTATAACTAAAATTTAGTTGTTACTTATTTGTTCATTTTTTATTTAAAAATAAAATAAATGAAAAAATATTTTTTTTCATTTATTTTTTCAATAATAAGTTGAAATAATAGCGAAAGTGATAAAATTAAAAAAGCGATATAGTGGGTAAAATAAAATGACTATCATAAAGCCGGCTTTTCACACCCTTACACCTCATGGGCAATGATTTTACTTAAATGCAAGATTTTGTAATTTGGTAATTATATACCACTTTATACAGTTAAATTAAATTAATAACAAGTCAATATAATTAATTTAACTAAATATATATGTATAATAATAAATAATTATTTCTTTTTAATAAATATATATGATAAATATAAAAGTAAGTTTATAAGCGTATTTTAAAACCACTTGTTAAATTATTGTAATAATAATTTGTAATCTTTCTCTTTAAAGTGAGTGATTTTTGTATATAAATGAGTTTATTGGTGATAAATATAATTGATAGATAAAATATAACAATTTTAGATAAAAAATTAAAAGAATACAAGAATAAATAAAATTATTTTTAAATTTTAAAAAATGGAATTTTGAAAAATATTTAAAATTTTATATTGATAATAAACTTTAAAAAAACTAAAATAAAAAATGTTATATAAACTCCAGATTTCCTGTTTTTAATTCTACTAATATTTTGTACAACACATTATAATTATAATGTAATTTTGTAATATGATTTTGAATTGTAACAACAAAAATTAAACATTAGAATTTGTTTAAAAACACAAAAACAACAACTTTTCTATGTTTAAGCAGTTTTAAAATATGATTTAAAGAGTTGTTTGTTAATTATAACATTAATTATTTTTATATTTTCGACTTATTGGTGATTTATGAAGATGTTACCCAATTAAAATAAAATATAATCAAAACATTTTGTTGTCACTTACTTCATATAGAGATCATTAAAAACTAAATGTAGTATAATTTTTCTATTTCTAATACTGATTACTCGTTGCGGATAAGTAATTTATTAATAATCAGTTGTTACTGTATTTACACAGTCACTAACGATTATTTGTTTTGCATACTCGGTGAAAAACATAAATTACTAAGATCATAACAATGTAAGTAATTACAATTGTTGTTTTGTATATAGAAAAATATACAATCATGGGTTTTTTATTTTTATGTTAAATAAGTTCCATGTAAGAAAATGATGTTTATTCTTGTTGTTTTTGTTTGATATTATCATTGTGAATCGAGTTATTGTTTTTTTTAAACTTCGAATTAAAAAAACGTTTGTATTACTATAAGTTAATTACATGAATCAAATTAATTGTTAAAGTTTTTTTTAAAAAGAAAAATGATACATGTATATCACAACCGCCTCAACAAATAAATTCAAAAACATTTTTTTAATTCAAATAATGTTATAAACCACCTTTTTGGGTTAAAGTCAACTTATAGAAAGTTTAATTGATTTTTTTAAATAAGCTAAGAATCAAATTTGTTGTAAACAAGAATTTTAATTAACAATGAGATTGGTTGAAATTTAATTTAAAAGTAATATTTTGAGAATTATAATTTAAAAATAAATTCATTTTTAAAAAATTTTCAATTTATACAAATTGTTTCTTTATTGTCGTACGTTAGTGTGGTGATTACTTTATTATGTCAATTAATTACTTCAACCAAAATTTTAATATTCAAATGTTAAAACTTTTCAACAACAAAATATGTTTTATGTTTGTCAATTTACCCCAATAAACTTAAATGTGATGTAATAATAACTCAAAATTTGGATTTATATATAGAGATATAATCCGGACATTTGTTTTGTTGTTCCTGTTGTTTCTTAAATGTTATTTTGAATTAATAAAAAAGTTATTATTTGTCATACTGTTTTTATAAAGAACAAATGCTTTAAAACAAATGAAAAATAGTTAAAAAATTAATTCAAATTATTATTTTGTTAGTTGAGAATAAATGATATTAATAATAAGAATTTTATATAATATTTTAATGTTTCTAATTTTTTAAATACCAGTTAAATATTAATTGAAAAAAAAACAACAAAACTTCATTTCAATGTTAATATAAAAATGCTTTTTTAAATCGATAAATATAATAGTAAACACTTTAATTATAGTTAAACATACTTTAATTAATTAAATCACAAAATCAACATCGTGTTTTATTTTAAATAAACACTTTTATTTGTATTTTTAATAAAAAATTTGACTGTTATTTAAACAGTTAAATAACAATTAATAATTACAAAAACTATACATTATGACATTGTTTGTAAATTTGAAAAAAATTGAAAGTACGATTATAATTAAATGTTGTTTGGAGTTAGTTTTTGAATATAAAACACAGACAATTTGTGTGAATTCAATGCATAATAAACCATAAAAAGTCAAAAATGCATAAAAGATCCAATGTGTTTGTATTTCAACGTTGTATTAATAATTTATCGTATTTTTTTATCGTAAAGAAACACAATGATTAAAAAAATAACGAACAATTTTATATTTAAGCACAAATTTCATATTCAATCACAATGAAATGCAAGGTTGTTTTTTCTTCTTTATTTTACAACATATAATATTATACCATATAACAATGTATAATCAAACAGATGCCGGCTTGGATTCAAGTCGGCAAAAGACCCCCGAGTCCGTGTCCCCCAACCCCCGAATCCCCCAGTCCCCCAGTCCCCCAGTCCCGAGTCCAAATGTAGCAACCAGTTGGTTGTCAAGATATCCCAATGTCTGGTTGATGGACTCACAGCAGTCAGAATAATGTTAGAAGTTGGGAAAGCGTCAAATCTCGGGTTAAATTACAACGAATCAAAGTACTACTTCTTGAAAATCAACAAGGAAATTGCCAAACTTGCCGTATTGGCATTGAGCAAACAACCAAAAGGGAATTAAACCAGAGTGAAACAAATTTCGCTCATTCCCACCTACATGTCAGGAGTATTCTTTGCACATAACGATAGCATGAAGTGTTTGAAGAAGAAGTTGAGTGGAAAATAACAACAGTGTGTTTGGGGGAAAGATGTCTTCTGTAGACTCTGTTCAAAAAGTTGCCAAGCAGTTTGGTGGGAATTCAAACACTATGCTCTTCTCTTGTATAAGAGACAAGTTTGGCGAATTTGTGAAAGAGAAGGTGGAAATGAGACTGAAGTCAACTTCTATGTTGTTGCCAACTAACATATGTATGAGCCCAAGATACAATTTGAAAATAAAATATTACTCCTTTTGGTGTCACTTCCACTCGATAACAAAAACTTGAAAACGCGATTTAATTACGATTAAAGGAAGACTTGAGACTGCAAAGAACTCAATGGAGGTGTATGTTTATTATGTCATTCAGAGTGTCATTGGGATATTTCCCGAATGGATACAAACTTTGGGAATTAAAAACGTTGAAAGTAATTTTAAACTATTAAAATTAAACCCACATTCAATATAACAACTTTCCCAGAATTTAAAGACGCTTTAAATTTCTTTGGGTCTAAGGTGTATCAAATCAAACTCCAAAGCTGTAAAACTTTCGAAAGATTGTTTAATGAACACAGAGAAGCTGTAATGATGTAATTTAGTCTTTTTCGTTCTTTTTATTTTGTTAGTATCTCAAACTATCGTCTTTTCAATTATAAAATTGATTAAATAATTTTACATTCTTAATAAATATCAACAAGTTTTAATATTTT
>NW_004191857.1:27843-43481 GCF_000330505.1 Entamoeba invadens IP1
TTTTAATATAATATATCATAAAAGTCAAACTAATATCCCCTAATTTTCTGGAGACCCAATATTCGTGAAGTATATAAACAAACAGTTGTTGTTTTGAGTAAACATACCAGATTTTGTAACAGTCATACCTAAAGAATGTTTTAAAGGGTGTGTTCATCTCTAGGATGTGAAAATCCCAAATACACTTTTAAGCTTTGAATGAAAAGTATTTGCAAGATGTATTCGACTCAAACCAATCACCACTCCTCAAAGTGTGACATCAATCGTAACCGATGTATTTGAAGGTTGCAAACCAAATGCATTTAATGGATTAAATCATATGCAATTTAAATTAATGTTAGATGAACTTAACATTGATAGTTCCCTTACACAAATAATGTTAAAAGATTATTCAAATTACAAGAATATCGAATGTCTCGAGATACCAATAATAACACAAGAAATAGAGCCAGAAATATTTCAGACACTCAAACACTTAAAATTTGTCAAATGAGCACCAATGTGGTTTCAGGTCATGAAAAATTCAAAGATAGAAGTTGCATTAATTCCAAATGGAATAGAAGAAATATCCAAAGGAGAACTGTTTGGAATAAACTCATTAACGTTTTTGTCGATACCAGACAGCGTCGATGTTATCCAGCCTGGGGCTTTAGCATGTTGCGCACAACTGAGAAATGTGAAGTGCAGTTTAAAACATTGTCAATATTTTGATCCAAGAAATATAAAAATGTTGACACTTAATAATGAAATTAAAGAGTTGTACCATCTTAATTTTGAACTAGTCAATTGAGAAAAGTTGGTCATACCAGAAACAACTAAAATAATGGACAAAACAATATTCGTGGACTTCAAAAAGCTTGTGAATGTTAATATAAAGGATGCTAAATATTTGTTGAATAACAAAGTGAGTATCAAAGATGGTACAAAAACCATTTACAAAAAAGACTTTGAAGTGTGGACTAACATCAAACGTCTTGAAATTCCGATTTCAGTTACAACTATTGAACCAAACACTTTTAACAATTGTCTGTTACTCAAACATTTGAAATGTGAAATTAAGTGGTTTAATCTACTGCCAACAAACAAAGTTGAAACTATTTTTTTCATTGGTAACATCACACAACTTTGTGGAAACTTATTTGAACAATTTTACATTCTGTTGATACTCTTTTTACCAGACAGCGTCGTTGGTATTGACCCAACTGTGCTGGACTGTTGCGGGTTTCTTATAGTAATACGATGAAATTTCCTTGCATGCCCCAATATGTCTCAAAAAACCAAGAAACGAATAAACTTTCCAAAACAAAGAGAATACATCCAACACAATTACAACTTCGAACAAGTAAAATTACATCAAATTTAACTTCAAGACACCGGAATTTGAAGTTGGCAACGACAACTTGGATTGTATTTCTCTGAATATTTCAGAACAAATTCAGGTGGATTTATAACGGACAAGGAAGATAAATATGGTTTGGGAAATAACATGTTTCCATTTGCCGCGATGGTTGAAATTGTTTTAGATATCTTTGCGAATTTACTCTCAAAAATTCAAAATTCCAAAAAAGTTCCAGGACATCGTTTTGGAGATGGTCCAAACGGCTTGGGGCGTCTTTTTCAGTCGACTTGAGAAGTCCATTAAGAAGTGTTCAGACATGGCTTTTTGTCAATCAGAGTACAACAGCTTTCTTCATAAACTGAGTGCATGGCTCCCTCTTCAGAGTACAGATCTTGTGAAAGCCCAGACCCACATTTTCGGCGAGTCAGTTAAAAGAATAGATTGGGGTGAAATTGCAATCATTGGAGGTATCACAATCGCATCAATTGGAATTTCAGTCTTCTTCCCACCGGCGGCGCCTCATGTTCTTGCAGTAGCTAATGTAATGCTTGAAGGAGGGTTGGAAGTGTATCAACAACTAAAAAATGGAGATGACATCAATTGGACTGCAGTACTTATTAAATCTGGTGCTGGTGCTATTATAGGGGCAATTGCAACAAGTGGACTTGGCACAGTATACTCAGGACTTGCGATTGGAGGTACAGGAGCTCTCGAGAATTTATTATACTCAGCGGCTACGGGAGATATCAACAAAGATACAATAAGTGACTCACTGATTGGAGGAGGGCTCGAGGGACTTACTTCTGGAGCACAAGAATGGCTGGGTGGTAAACTGTTCCCAGAATCGGTGGGTGGTGGATCGGCTCGAAAATTTAAAAATAAATTTGCTCAAGCGGAAATCGACGATTTATTATCGAAGATATCAGACAGTATTGAAGATAAGTTGATGAACAAAAACGACTGGGATTCCAAGTAAGCCATTTTAAAGTATTATTTGTATTTGTATTATTCTAATAAAATAATAGTTTTTAAGTATTTAAAAAAAATGAAAATAAAATTAGATTGTTGTTATTCTCTAAATGTTAATAAATATATATACATATTTATAAATTTATTAAGACAACGTGGCCGAGTGGTCAAACGTATGACTCGAAATCATTTCTCATTTGAGGTGTAGGTTCAAATCCTGCAGTTGTCGTTTTTAATAATAATAGTTTTATTTTTATTTATGTTTTTTTAAATATAATTATTGTTTTATTTGTTCATATTTTTGAGGTTTTATTATTAATAAAATACCAATTATTATCTTTTTTAATAACAATTACTGGGGTATATGGTATAAACGTAAATAAAATAAAAACAAAGAATATTCAATAATATTGTTACTTATCAATCACCACCCCATAAATAGCATTTATCTGCTTCATCAACACTTTCATTTTCACTTTCTTCACTTTGAATATATTCTTCATCGCTTTCATCTGAAACATCTTGTTTTATGGTTTTTTCAACTTTTATTTTTTGTTTAGAGTATGTATGTTTCACATTTTCCTCATCTTTGTTTATCAATGTTAAAACAAGCTCAAATTTTGGGATATTTCCCATAACCCGATAGTCAACAGTGTATAATACTGTATCACAAATATATTTGGGTTCAAATTTTATTATCTTGTTTTGTGGGAAAACAATTGTTTTATTGATGTCGATTTTTTTTAAGTCGTTCTGTGTGATTATAATCAGACAAACATGTCACAAAACACTCCTTTTTGTTATCGAAATTGTTTATTTCGTATTTCACACTTTTAAAGACGTAAGTATTTACACTTGGGATATCCACCCTTTTTAATACTAAATTACTGATACTCAACATCGATATATAGAAATTTGAAGAAAATAAACCACTTTTTCTCAACACAAACTTCGGCTTTTCCTTTTCAAAATTCCCAAATTTGAGCTCGAAAATTACATTCTTGTGACTCAAGTCGGCTTTACAATTTTCAACATGGAGATCGACAAAGAGCGTTATTTCTCCTTTATAAATCTCGTTTTTAAGAACAAACCCCTCCATCAATTTTTCAATGTTCTTGTTGTTTTGTTCGGTTTTAATAATATCATCTTGAACATCATATTTTTTCGACTTTTTCTCTTTAAAATCTCCAATAAAATTGATGTCAAATAGGATATTATTACCTTTTTAATCTTAACGTTTTTTGGTATCAATACATTTGTTAGACAACCACAATAAGAAAAGTGTTGTTTCGAATTTCGACGAGTTTTGTGTTAAATGTTATATTTGAAAGTTTGTTGCAGTGGTCAAAGGAGTATTCACCAACATACGTTGTATTATTAGGCACACTTAGTACTATCAAATTTTTACATTCTATAAATAAAAGTGTTCCAAGTTTTTCAACTGTTGGTGGGAGATTTATTTCACAGAGTGAAGAACAGTACGCAAAACAACTTTTTCCAATAAATCGCAAGTTTTTGTTAAACACTATTATACTAAATGAAATGCATTGATTAAAACAATAATCATTGAGATGTGTGACACTCTCCGATATTTTAATAGTTTAAAGACTTGAGCATTTTGAGAAGCAATCACTACATAATACTCATAGAAATCAGGAAGCCCAACTTCTACAAGTGATTCACAACAATTGAAACAACACCCACCCAAGTAACTCTTTGGTTGATTATAATTATTAATGTTTACTTCACGTGAGTTGTTTTATTATAGTATTATAGTATAATTAATTTATTAATAATAATTTAAATTGTTATAAACATATAGTGTTTATACACAAACCATTTATATTATCAGATTGTGCTGTGGAATGATATTGTGTTTGAAATGGTAAAAATACTCTTCTCAGAGTTCGACACATTGAAAATGCTCCAGGTTCTATTTTCATCAGATTTGTTGTGATTTGGAGAGAAGTTAGTGTTGAACAACCTTCGAAACACCTTTCATGTATTTGTGTGACGTTTTGGGGAAGAATTATAAAGTCGATGGAATTTAAAGACCGAAAAGTATCAACTCCAAGTGATGCAACTTCTTTTGGAATCGTTGATCCATATTTTAGTCTGTCATTCTTAGTGAATGTAACATCTTTGAATAAGAAATTCGAATTTTTGTTTATCACAAAAGTGTTATAATCGACATTGTACCACACTACTATTTTGAAAAATATGTATTTATTTGGATTTTTAGATTTTCTAGTAATTTCAACTGGTTTTTAAAATTCGTTACCAAAGGTCTCTTCTTTTGTATTCCAAATGTTTAATGACTCAATGTCCACAAAGTACTTTATTGATGTTGTGTCGAGTGGTATTGGGTTGAAGTGAAAAATTTAAATGGTACCTCTGTATTTAGTATTCACTAATTCAAATGAAACGAAGTCATTAATGGTCTTAAATTATTTTGAAACTATCATCATGTGATATCCGTCTTTTATAACCATTTTTTATTTTTTTGTAGTTACACAAAACTTATTTATTAGTATTTGTTGTTGTTTAAAATACAATAAAAAATAATAAATTATGTAAGTTATTTTTTTAAAAAACCAACTTTAACGAACATAACATAATATAATCTTAACATTCATCAAAACCAATTATTAAATGATCATGAAAGTTTTAAACACAAAAACATGATTTTTTTGATTTACATAAATATCATAATTCAGATACTATTATGTTAATAAAATAATATTTTTTTTATTATATTATAATTTAACTATATATTTTAACATCTGAGTCGTTTGAAATTTTATAAAAATGTTAATAATAATAATATAGCGATAGTATAAAAGTATTTCAAGTTTTTTTCAAATTATAATTATTATATTTACTATAAAAATAGTTTCAAGTAACTAATAATAAGAAATAAAACAAAGATGTCAACTCATATAACACTACCTCTCTCAGTTGTGAAAGAAATAGCACTTCGTAGTGATATTCGTACATTTCTCAATAACAGAAACATGTTCCACATACTCTCAATTACAGAACGATGACATCATATATAAAACTCTTTCCAAAGAACAAGCTTTTGATAGAAATTCATTTATTACTTTTTATACACTTCAAAACATCAATAATGCAGCTCAAATATCGAACAAGGTGTGCAGAAGCAAAAAATGGACCATTTATTTTAAAAAGAAGTTACACGCACTCTTATTTTTTATATTTACAAATCACATAGTAGATGTATTCACGTTTTCATCTTTGTTAGCGTTTAGTGTGTTATACCCCCTTTCCCTTGATGGTGTTATTGATATTAACACTGGATATATCTCTTTGTTATTACTCCCTTTTTCAATTGACGTTTATATCGGAGTATATTGGTTGAATTGTATGATACATGTTACCGATATCAATATTAAGCAACCCACTGAACTTGTATTTTACCCGACACCACTCTATTTATACTTTCTCGCAGTTCTCGTGAATTTTCCACATCTTGGAGCAACTGCGTTATTTCCATTCGTTGTTTTTATAACAACGGTCTTGTTTGTTATATACTCATTTGACATATTTTCTATATCACATGTTTTACGACCACTTTTAGTACAATTTGTAGTGAATTTTCTTTCGTGTGGTTTTCTTGTGAATTTTTGTGAGAAAGAAGACGATGAATATCTTCCTATTGATGCGAAACAAAATAGAACAAAACCAACTGGAGTTCGTATTTATTTTCATTGTTTTTCGTTGTGTAAGTCCGTTTTAATGTGTCCAGGTGTCATCATTTAAATTATTCTTTTATTTGTGAAACTGATAAGACCTGATATCTTTGGGTACACAAGTGGTATCGTTTTCATTTCTTTAATATTTGTCCTGATTGTAATTGGAGAGTTGATCAGTGGGTGTTGTTGGTTGGCCATATTCATTATTTTCATATTCCGAATCAATAGAGGCGAAAATAATGATACTATTTTTGGAAAGAATTACAAAGAAAGGGGTATTCCGGGGTGTTTCGAATCATTTTATGTGTCGGTTGTTGGAATTGTTTCGTTCGCACTTTTATTGACAACTTTGTGTTTGTGTTATGTTGTGAAATTTAATAAGGATAATTTGAAAATAGATTATATGAAGGCGTTTATTCCACTCATTGTTGGTGTTGTATTAACTTATTTATCTAGCTTTTTTAATGGAATTAAAGATGGAAATAAATGTCCTTTGTTGTGTCCAGATTGTTGTCTGTGGATGGGGCGTTTCTGTGGAATTCACAAAAGAGATGACGTGTTAACCAAAGAATCAAATTATTATTACCAATTTGATTAATTTATGTTTAAGTAAAAATTCGTTATTTGTATTTTAAAATGAATTAGAATTAAGTATATATTTTAAAACAATTAAAAAGATTTTTGTAAATTAAAGCTTTTAAACATTTTGTTTTCTACCTTAGTTGAGTTGTAAATTTGTCTAATTATTCGAAATGAACTACAAATAAATTTTAACATATTATATTATTTCCATAATCTGCAAAAATTAAAACAATAAAGTATAAAAACATTAAAACATTATATATTTAAATAAATACAAAATGTTATGGAAATAAAGATTAAAAAATAAAAGAAATGAAAAATTATCGAATTGAAACTTTTTATCATAATATATATTGTTTGTACGCTTAAATCTGGCATAAATGAATTTAGGAACCCCGCATTCGTTTTTTCTTTTTTCTTTTATTTTACAGTCTTTTACAAAAATACTTTTTTGCTTTAAAAAACATCTAAAAAACAATGGCTAGAAGATTTCAAGAAGAAGAAGTCGAAGAAATAGAAGAAGAAAACACAGACGAAAAATGCAAAACTATCAAGACAACAGAATACGCATGAATTTGAGGTTACTTAATAGTAACCAGTTGAACACCCTTGGAGTGGGAACTGTTTTCTTTAATGCAAATCAAATAATAAGAAATCTCTTTCAAAATTTAAAGGAAAAATTGACAACTGCGAGACCTGTCAACTCAAACAACGATATTGAAGAACAAACTGATATTGTCATGTCATCCACAGCATTAATAAAGAGTTACACGGAAAAAGATGTCAACAAGAAAGTTAAAGAAGGAAAAAAAAGAAGAAAGATATCTTTTATTTGTTAAAAGTATAACACAAAAAATCTGTACATTTGAAACCGCAATGAAACTATTTGAAATTAAAGAAAGAACAGCAAGAAGAATCTTGGAACGATTTGACAACGGAATAGATGTTATCGGATCTAAAAAAGGAAGAAAGGAAGGACAAAAAATATCTGTGACATTGGAAACCACACTTTTAATTAAAAAGTTGATAAATGAAGGAGCCACTTTAACTTTGAAAAAAATTGCTGAAGCAATTGAAAACGAATCAAATAACAATCCAAACATAACCAAATTATTAGAAACTTCAGTAGATGTTCTCATAAAGAAAATGGGTTATTTATTTAAAAGGATAAGCAAAGAACCAATTGAAAGAAACAGTTCACTCAATATAAAAAAGAGACAAATTTGGGGAAGCACGTTTATCGAACTTGAAAAACAGGGATGTAAATTTGTATATGTTGACGAGTCTGGATTTTACATTGGTCAGTAAACGAATTATGGTTATTTGAAAATCGGAAAATCAGTTAAAGTGGTGAGAGAAAAAACAAAACAGCCAAATTACAGTTCACTTGCTGCTTTGATACCAGGTGTTGGTATGCGAGTTGAAACCAAATTTGGTTCTTATCACAATTCAGAATTTCTCGTTTGGTGTGAACATAAACGGATTCCTTGATTGAAGATACTTTTAGTCATCGTGAAACAATAGTAGTGGTGATGGATAACGCAAAAAATCAAGTTAGAGGCCTAAATCAACTGTTTTGGAAGAAGATCTTCGTTCTAAAAACGATACCATATTCTCCACAGTGCAATGCCATCGAAAGATCGTTTTCACAAGCGAAAGCATACGTTTCTAGGTTATATTTTAACAGATTGTTGTTTGCGGAGCGATTGACAATAGTAAAGAATAACCTGTTAGAGAAAAGGTATCAAGAGTTGATTGAGCAGACAATTAACAAACACAGTGCTGCAGCAATCGGAGATGTTTATGATGCAAGGAATTTGGAAATTGAACTGAGAAACTTGGAAACTCAACATGAAAGAGAACGTGTACACATTAATGCAGAAACCACAAATCCACTTGTTGATAAAATTGATGGTGCGGTATTCATAGAATTGATACAAAATGCATTTTCTGTTGTGTCAGAACAAAACTGTACCAATTATCACGTTCACACGTTGAAAGTTGCTTTTTGTTGTACTCTTGAAATTCCACTAGAAAACGATGATAAATTTACACACAATGTTAAGATAACCGATCCTGTATTATCTGCAATTATTGATTCATATTGTGATAATTGATTATTTTCTAAATGACAATTAAAACTTTTTATTACCAAACTTTTTTGTAAATTGTGTTTTGCTTTTTGGAACAAAAATGGGGTTTTTCAATATGCCAGATTTAAGCTTACAAACAATAATATGTAAGGAAATAATATAATTGGATGAATAATCATAAAAAACTCATAAAAATAGAATTCAAAAAACAAATTTGACAAATTAGTCAGCATGATGTAGTTGAATGAAAATGTATTCATTATGAATAAATTTACGATTTTGAATGTAAATTCAAAGTAAAGACTTGAATTGTGACCGTCAACGGGATTAAAACTCAAAGACGAAAAGATATGTTTAAAGTTGATATTTATTACAAAATGAATAAAAAAATAAATTCAACAAAAAATTAAATTCAATAAAAAACAATCAAAATTAATGTTTAAAAGAAAATATGAGTAAAAAGTTGAAAATTACAACAACAAAGTTATAGTAAAGATGAAAATTACATTAATTTATTTCTTTTATTTTTTATACATATAATTTTTTTAAATATTTAATTTTTAATTCACTTTTTATTTAAACTTTATATTTTATTCTTGTTTTATATTTTTATTATATTTATTATATAATATCTTTTTGTTTAATTTTATAATTTATTATATTTTTTAATATATTTTTAATATATTTTTATTATTTTTTTTTATTAACTCTTTTTCAAACTCATTTTTTAAACAAATAGTTACATAAAAAATTTAAATATTTGGGTGTGTATGTTTTAATAAAACATTAAATTTAGATAAATTGCAATTTCTATTAAAACATTGAAAAAATAAAAAGCTGTTGTATTATTTTTTGTTACAATTTTCAATACAATTCAAATCCCATCAAATGTGACAAAAATGGAAGAAGAATTTTTTGTGTTTGTTTAAATTTGTCTTAGATAACTTTGTCTGAAATTTTTGGGAAAATCAATTTTTCCAAAATTTAGACAATTTTAAGTTTTACTATAATTTGGAAAATCAATTTTTATGATGTATCAATTTGGTATCAATTAACATCCCAACTTCGGTTTTTCAACTTGGCTCTTGTTTCTATAACTGTTCTAAATTGAATGTACTTGACATCTATGTTAATGTATCTTAAATTGAGAAGTGTTGTTTGTATGGATGTATTTATTTAGTTTTATTTCAAATTCTGAGCATCATCACTCAAATCCAAGATTTTTGTTTTAGTTACTTATCCAAATTAAGTCATGTTAATATTCCAGAAACTGTTTGTCAAATTGAGAAGTTTTGTTTTTATGGATGTGCAATTATTAGTTCAGTCAGAATCTCACAGAATGTTACTGAAATTGGATGTGCATGTTTCTATGGGAGTGTAAATGTTTTAACATTCGTATCCCCAAAAATACAATAAAAATTGGCTACTTTTGCTTTGGCAATTCTCCTAAACTATGTACAATTTATATTCCAAAACAATTAAATACAACGAGTTCTGTTTTTATGGAGTACCTAATATAACTTCAACCAAAATTTTAAAATACGACTCAAAATTAAGATGTGTCAGTGTGTTATGATAATATTTATATTTCATTTACAAAATGACAAAGTGTTTCAAGTATCCATGAGTGAATATTGTTATCATTTTCAATAGTATAATGCATTAAATAATGTTTATGTTGATGATTATAAATTTATTCATGTTTTTTGTTCTTGTTTTAAATAATAATTGCAAAATGTTGATAATTAATTAATTTTATATTAAAAATTAATGATGATGTAAAATTATTCATAATATTTAAAGATAATAATATTTTAAATGAGTAGTGAATTAGAATACTTTTTATTTCTTCTCTTCCTTCTTCTCGGTGGCAGCAGCCTTTGGTGCGGCTTCCTTTGGTGCAGCAGCTCCCTTCTTTCCTCCCTTCTTTGGCATATGTATTTAACGAGTGATTATTAAGATGCTTACTTTTATAGAATCTTCATTTTTGTGAGATACAACAGCCATATTATGTCCTACATAACGGGTGTATTGCGGTGAAAAATGGCTAATCATTTTAATCAAAAATAGACATCACACATTATTTGAAGGGAGACAGATAATTGGCCACAGTGAAAACTGGCCATGAGGAAAACTGGCCACATTATTCAATAAAAGTTCAATAACAATTCAACTTTTTTCTCATTTGTTTTTTTAATAAAAACGATAAACTGAAAAATAATTAAATGGAAGAAATACCAGAAATTGCTTTTCTTGAAAGTCAAAGAGGCTATCAGATGCCTTACATAAATGGCTGCAAATTCAAACCCGAAAAAAAGGATCGAATAAAAATTAAATGTTCTCACAAAGGTTGTAAAGTTAGAATCGAACTGGTTAAAACTGAGAGTGGAAATTATAAATACACTTTATTAAATGATACAATTCACACACATGATTATGTCGATTATTTAAATGATTTGTTTCGAATACGTTTAAAAGAAGCGGTTAAAAAAGAAGATTCCAAAAACAAGACAACAAAACAAATAGTAGTAGAGCAATACATTCAAGGAACAACTCGAAGAATTTCTGTCTGTGAAAAACAAGTCAGAAAGGAAAGACAGCCATACTCTGTAACCAAAACACAAGACATAGAATTTTCCGAAATAGAAAAAGAAATTGTATTGTATCAAGATGATGATATGATAATTTTTGGAAAACAAGATTATGTTGAGTTGTTAAAAACCTTCTCCAGTTTTATTTTTTGATGGCACATTTAGATCATGTCCGTGTTTGTTTAATTAAATTTATTATAATAATATAATACAAAAACAAATAGCTCTTTTTTATCAATTATATATAATACACGGGCTTGTCAGTGGTGAATGTTTTCCGATTGTTTTTAGGTGTCTAAAAGGAAAAAGTTTTGAAGTGTATTATAACTTTTTAGAAACTTTGAAAAATGTTGTTGGTAGTGATTATTTAAACAGAGAAATGATTGTTATGGGAGATTTTGAGTTGTGTTTTATTAAGAATTTGTTTCCTAAACAAGTCAAAGTAAAGTGTTGTCACTTTCATTATTGCCAGAATATATTTCGGAAAGATTCTTATTGTGGATTTAAACACCGTTATAAAAACGGAGACGAGTTTAAAAGTGCAATCAGGAAATTGATGTCTTTACCGTTTATGCCGGTTAGTATGATATTCACAACATTTTATGAATTAAAAGAAATTTATAAAGATGACGCCGACATTTGTGTTATTTATAAACACTTTGAAAATTATTACATAAACGGCGTTTTTAAAGTTGACAATTGGTGTTTATTTGGTATTGAAGAACGAACAAACAATAATGCAGAAAGTTTTCACAGTTCTTTAAATAAATTAGTATTAACAAAAACACCTAATATACACAAATTTGTTGACTATTTAAAGGAATATATAAAACGTGTTGACATTCATTATTTTTCGTTGACGACAAATTTGCAATTAACAAGGAAAAAGCGTGTTGTTGCAATGAAAAACATAACAATAAAACAACTGACAACTGAATTGATGAATGGAATGGATCAACTTGAGTTTCTTGAAAAAGTATCTGTTATTATTGGTGCTTCGAAAATGCATACACTTCTCGATTGTGATATTGATACTCTTATTGAAGAAACATTAAGAGAAAACGACCTTGTAGAAAGGCTCGAAGCTGAAACAAACATGGGTAATAAAGCCGAACACAATTTGGAAAAAGTTGTTGAAATAGATTTCAAAGAAAAAAGCTCAGTAAAATATGTTATAAACGAAGATGAATGTACTTCAACAACTGAAAAAACAAAACCTATCCACAAAAAGAAAACAAGAGAAGGATCCAGACCATTAAGAAAAAGCAAAATATTCAAGGAACTTAAAAGAGCCAAAAAATAATACAAATTTAATTTTATATTGGTTTTGTTTTTGAATAAAACGTTGAATTGTTATTGAACTTTATTGAATATTGTGGCCAGTTTTCTACGTGGCCAGTTTTCACTGAGGCCAGTTTTCCTAAACCCGTTTTATAATGTTTCAAAAATAAACTCTGTTTTTGTAAACTTACAAACTTTATCAAAATCCTTTAATTGGTCATTTTTTTGTTGCTATTTTTGCCTACTATATTTTTGTAACTGACGTTATATATTTATCGTTGAAGGTTTATCGAATAACATTTCTATAAACCTTAAAATGTTATTTATTTATTGGAATTAATTTTTTCCACAATCACATTTAAAATATTGATGGGTTGGAACAAAAGTTTCTAAATTCACTTCCAATAATTTTTTTTTGGTGGCACTGTTTCAATAAATAAAAAACTTTTACGTTTATAATTCTGTAGTTTTGAATTTAATTACATATTTTAAATACTTTTGTTTAAATAAAAATCATTTATGTAAGTTTGAATGATTTTATTTTTGATTTTATTTGAAAAAAATCATTTTTGAACGAGGTTATGATCATTTTGAATGAAATTTTTATAAAATTAAATATAAAAACAAATAAACTCTATTAACATACATGGAAAACGAGTTGACAGCACTCTCAGCACTCTGCACTAACGCAGCAAAGGCGGTGTTAGACTTCAACAAAAATAAAAAGGTATACAACTTTGTTGACGACAAGTCACTTGACATTGATCAACGTATTGAAAATGCAGAGGGACACTTCGACAGACTCGATGAGGTGTTTGATAGAAAGAAAAACATCACAACATCACTCAACACAATCGTCACTGATTTGGATAACGCATCCAACAAAATCAAAAGTGAGATAATTTTGTACTCACCAGAAAATGACAACGAGAAGTTGTATGAGATATACAACATCAAAATAGCACTTTATGAGGAGAAGTGCAAAATATACAACACTAAAATTGATGAAATAAAGAAATCGGAGAAATTCATCAATTCAAAAAAACAACGATACAGAAGAAGTTGAAAAAATAAGGAGCTAACACGTCACACTTGAAGAAGAAGCCAGTCTTGAGAAGTTGACAGTAATGAAGATTGCGAATGTTGTGTTTGATTCGGACAAAGACAACTGGTCACAAAACACGTCGGTGTTTGATGAAAAAGTAATGAACAAAAGCAATTTGTGCTTTTTGATAGAAGACACAAATCACAACAAGTTTGGTGGTGTGTACACAGGCAAAATAAATAAAGTTGACGATTATATCAACAGTGGCAGTTCTTACATATTTTCACTTGTGAGAAACGGCACTTTGAATCCAAAAAAGTTTGGTAAGACTGAAAAAAACACCGATTACGAATTTTGGCTGAATTCTCAACACACTTCAGAACTCTTTTCATTTGGTGGTACTTAGTGTGGTGATATAGCTGTATACAAAAAAGGTTAAAATGGTAGTCATTGCAGCCCATACACTTACACCGCCAAACGAAATGAGTTGACTGATAACGTCAATTTCACACCAAAGAGTGTTGTTGTCTTTCAACTTAACTGACATTTTGTCATTTTTTTATTTTTAATCAAATATTTGCAACACATTGACTCCAATAGTGCCATATTTGTAATTTGCCACGTCACCGCAACTCAAATTAATGTACACAAGTTGTAACAAAATCTGTCCTTTTTGAAAGGCAGGACAGACAGGAAAAAACGGGTTTCACCCTTCAAACCTAACACTGGAACGAACACTCGATTAGGACATCTTTGATGTTTGTAGTCTTTCAGGCATCTCCTCTTTATGTCTTGTATCTTCCGGAGACGGATTCACGACGCCGCAACTCGCCGAGTTCAACAAGTTTCGACAGTTGCGGCATATCTACTCTTTGTGTCCCGTTGAATCTTTATGAAGTATATTATATGAAAAGTATGTTGGTATTTTTATTTATTATGGGTTTTCTCAAACTACAAACTATAGTAATTAACTATTAAAATCATATTATAGTTGATATTTTCATCTAAAAATGAATAGTAGAACTGTTAATATAATTAATTATAATTTAATAGTTTGATAACACAATTTATTTTTTAAAGCAAAAAACTAAGAAAAGATCAATAGACTTTTCGACATAATTAAGCACTAACAATTGACAATATAATTAATTAACTATATCAAATAAAATAAGTAAAAAGCACTGCTGACGCTAATAAGATCGGGCGTTTATTATAATCATTAATAAAATTTAGAATAACAAATTTGCTCTTAAGTAAATTATTTGTTATTAATTGTTTTCTTACTGTTTTATATTTCAATTTTTTCTTATTTAAACTTGAAAACAACAATTTAACTGGTAAAAAAATTATTCACTGATTTTTTTAGGGAAGAAAATTCTTATTTCAGGCCAATATAATATCATTTTTGAAAAAAATACCATGCCAAAATTTTTCTAAATTATTATTGTTTTACATCTTTTCAAGTTAAAATGGTTCCTTATAAAACAAAGTTTTATAACTGGGCGCTCCTTTCATTTCAAAGGAACGCCCAGTTTCGTTACTTCGTATTTCAATAACAAGGAACTATCTAAACTTTTAAAAACCAAAATTTAATAAAAAACAAAAAACGGCGGTTAATGATCAAAATCGCTTTTTACATTGCAAATGTGATAAACTATTGGTACGTATTTCCAATTTTTACCAATAATTTCAAAAACGAACAAAATAAACACAAAATAAACAAACACAATACCATGAAACATAAATCGCCTGTAATGCAATGTCAAAAACGGTCAATAAAAAATAAATAAAATTGCCAACTTAAATAATTGTTGAGGAAACAATAAGAAAAAAAGAAGAAAAAGGTAAATTGATGTAAAATGATATATACAAGCAAAATTAAGAACGAAAACATAGACAATCATTACAATACAGTTTCTATAGACAATAAAACAACTATAAAATTATTATAAAATTAATGTTTATTTTAACATATAACTATATTATAACTATTATAATACTACCAAAAGAAACTATCAGACA
>NW_004191857.1:43581-48581 GCF_000330505.1 Entamoeba invadens IP1
ATTTGGAAAAGTTGTGAAATAGATTTCGAAGAAAAAAGCGCAGTAAAATATGTTATAAACGAAGATGAATGTACTTCAACAACTGAAAAAACAAAACCTATCCACAAAAAGAAAATAAGAGAAGGATCCAGACCATTAAGAAAAAGCAATTATTCAAGGAACTAAAAAGAGCCAAAAAATAATACAAATATAATTTTATATTGGTTTTGTTTTTGAATAAAACGTTGAATTGTTATTGAACTTTTATTGAATACTGTGGCCAGTTTTCCTAAACCCCCAAAGTGGTCTGTTTCTTATCTAAGTTTGTTTCAAGATTAAATGGTGTTTGATGAACAACACCTATTGGTGTTTGTGTTGTGTCTATCATAGGGGGTGTAGCAGTGTTGGGATGTGCTGTTCTATCTGGATAAGATGAATCGTTGTGCTCCTCATTGATACCATCATCGTTGTAAGTGTTTATCATGATGTTTGGATTTTGTTCACAGATTTGTTGCGAAACAAAGTGTGGCTCATTTATTGCAGGTTGTTGACTTGTTAATTCAACGGATATTGCTTGAAAAGCAATATTAACATCTTCAATCATTTTATTTATATTTGATGTGTTTACTCCAGTTGTGATCAATGCATCTTTGACTCTCATCATTTGGAACTTTGACGCGTTTTTGATTTTCTCATAATTTGAGTTTATTAACGAGTTGAGCGATAAATAATTTAGTATATTAAAGTAGTTAAATGCGACGGTTTAAAGCCTATCCTTTATTGCACAAAAGATGTTCACATCTTTGTGAAGATGATTTTTGTAATGCTCTTTAAGAGCATCTCGCGGAAATTTCGAACAAAAAACACAATAATTCAAGCCTTTAACAAACCCATCAGGTTCATCTAAAATAAAAGGCTGGAACTCTATAGTATTACCAAAAGAAATACATCTTCTTGATACTCTTTTTTCTTTTGAGAGTCGTGGTTTAGGCATTTAATTGTTATTTTGAGTTTGTGGTAAATTACACTTAAAACAAACCCAGCTTGAAACCCTTATTTTAAATGTTATTTTATTAATATAATTCTATTCATTTTTAATTATCTTTTCGCCAAAAAGTACCATAGAGAAAGAATCACTCGTGCTTTAATAGTTAATAATTTAAATAAAAAATTTATGTTTGTTTTAATATTTATATTAAATCTTAAACTATATTTCCAACACAAAATTTTTTGAAGTTATAACAACATTTTCAGCTTTTTTATATTCATAGACTCGTACAATATAAATGTTTTTTTTTGTGTAATCGAAGCTTGTCTCTGATGTACATGATAACATTGGAACTGTTTGGTTTTGTTAATTCATTTACATATAATTGTATTGCATCGACCACACATCTCAAACCCATTTTCATCACACTTCCCAATAACAACTGAATATACTGCGTTTAATGATTGGTCGAAAATATGCCGGCTGATTGTTACATCGGTAGTTTATTCTTGATATCTTAAATCAAGTGTAGTATAATTTGATCTTGTTCTTTTTGAAAGTCTTCAACGATGTTTTGTTGCCATTTTATATAAGTTGTAATAGCCTGATGTCATCTCGGCTGCGTGACTGTTGTCAGTCTACAACCAATATACTTTATTGATTTTCCCTGCAAGTGCCAAATTGTTATTAAAGACTCTTTTTACTACAGACAACACTTAGTTAGTGTGGCTCAATAACAGGTCAAAGTACCATTGTTGAAATAACCTTTCATATTCGCTCTAGTAGTTGTCGTTTCCATTTCCATAGATATTAGTTGATGTTGGTGAATTGTATCGACCAGCGTTAGTCGGTTTGTGCCCACTTATAGTCAACTAATACTATTAATTGTTTTATCAAAATTCTTTAGTGACTTGCTGTTTCTACACTGGAAAAGTCTAATACGACAACCCAAGTTATTTAGTATACATGATGAGTGTCTCGTCTTACCACATATTCATATACTACAACTTAAATTTCGTTAAATGTTTTATTGTTGATGCTGTTCATAAATGGAAGTTTTGCATTTATGACGCCATGAACTCCATGTAGATTTCATTTGGGGTTCTTTATTTTGAAGATGCCTTGGTCATCATTAGCTATTAAAATATACTCTTCGTGGTGTTGTTTTTAATGTTTTTAAAGAACGTGTTATTGAAAACGCCGGTGTTTCTCACCCACTTCTAAATCTCAATTGTCATAGTTTAAGACTTTATCACTACTTTTGTATAACGACATCATTATTTAGCCTTCTTAATTACGTAGAAAATTGTTTTACAATACTAATAACAAGTATTCAAGTAATTAGTATTTGGAGAAGTTTCAACTAGTCTCACACAAACAACATAACAGTTGACACCCAATATATTTCTACAAACTTGACCACCACTCAACTGTGCACAGTATCAAGTTGTATCGTATGCCATCTTCAATTTCATACTATGAGATGATCATTAAAAATGACCTAATATAATAATAATTGTTAATAATCTTATAATGTTTTCAAAACATCGTCAACTTAAACAATAAAACTTGTTGCTAATGGTAAATTGTAAAGATTTTAGTCAACACAAAATATGAAATTCGATGTGCATAATAATGATATGTATGTTGGCTGTTTTTATATTATTAAATAATTTTTTTTGTTTTTTTGGTAACTGTCTTTAATTTAAAACTTAAACCCCGTTTTTTCTTTTATAAATGTTTTTGCTTTAAAAATGTTTTCAAAAAATTTACTTTTTAAATATACTTTCACTTATTCAAAAAAGAGGGAAAATGTGTATTGTAATACACACGAAAAAACCCGATAAACAAACAAATATTTGAGTAATGTAATTGTATATTGCTTTTTGATTCTAAGTCTCATTTATTAGCAATTCACAATTGGAGTTAAAATACTAAAAAGACATAATTATCGTTAAGTAGTATCACATATAAACAATGTCTCATTATAAACAAACCAGAAACAGTCGCTTTAAAAATTGACGTTAACTCGTCGTTGTTTTCTTCAATTTCTAACACATATACGCCATCGTCTAAATCTTTTTCTTATCAAAAGTCGCTATAAAAATGCAAAATTTGTCATGATAACGTAAAAAATATCTCTCACAAAGAACGCTATTTTTTGCGAAACAACATACAAAAGTACAACAAGGAGTTAAACAAATTTGTGTTTGGTTCATCCTTTTTTCTCTTCGAATTTTTGAATCGACTTTTGTGTTATTTGTGTGATGAATTCGCCGTCCAATTTCACCGCGACCCTCAAAAATACATCGCAACATAGTTTTTTTACATTCTCGTTCTGCGAGTCCACTAAGGGCAAAAATATTTCCAAGCAAAGCAATAACGCTTTTTCCCACTGTCAAAAATATAATTTTTTAATCAGTTCCATATTATTAGTTTGATTTTTAGTTTGAAAACTAATAGATACCATTTTAATTATTTAACAAATGAAAAAGTTCAACAAAGTACGTGTTATAAATACTCAACAACACCATAACATGCTATCCACACATGGGTGGAAGAATGATTTTTAACTCAAAATTACATGGTTTTAAAATTTGATATTTTTCATTTACTGTTCTTACTACAAATTGCAATGTAATTGACTGGTTTTGGTGAAACACATTGAGTTTAATAAGTGGTGTTAACAAGTCTGTTTAATGATTTGGAAAATAAAACAAAACAACAACGGTTTAATAAGACGTTGTGAATCAACGACAAATCATTTAAACGCGTAAAAGCTTTGTTTTTATTTTTAATTATTTTGCACTTGGTAAATAATTGATTATTTTGATAATTTAATAATGTAGTTTGTTTTAATATATTTATAATATTAAAAAATAAGTAGTCAATTCCCGAAAAATTAAAAGAGTATTTGAATCAGGGTCTATCACGGAACAGGGAAAAATTTGGAACTTGTCCCAAAAATGCATTTTAAAATGAAAAGGGGTATATTTTCTTTGTTTTTATGTCAAAAATAAAGTAGTTTTAGTAAAATTCATAGTATTGTTTGTTTTTACGATCTCCAAAACTTTTTCTTTACAGATGGTAACTTTTTGCCACGGTCGTTTTTTTACTTAAAACGACAGTTAACAACAAAACTATAAAATATTAAAATGTATAGTATACAAATCAATGGCTTATTAATATAATATTTATACTATATAAAATAAAACTATTAATTATAATTGATAATATTATAAAATATTAGAAATTGTTTAATAAGGATGAAATAATAATTAAATTTATTAAAATTAAATTTGTTATAAACTATACTTCCTTTTTTCATAGTTAAATGAAATTACTCAAATATTATTACTTTTTGGAATTAATTTTTTAAACATCGAACAGTTGTAAATATTATTTTGTTGATAATAAAGAGTTTTACATACTGTGGGCTAACCAAAAGATATATAACACAATTTAAAGTTGTTTAATTCATTCTTTTATTTTAAAGAAAACAAATCGACAAACAGAATCGTTACTTGCATAATTTGATAAATGTAACGAGTCTGTTTATCCATAACGCATAACAAGTAGAAGCCTTGGTTTGTCAATGATTGAATTTTTGCAGTATTTTTTTCAATATAATTTTCATTATTACATATTAAAGTTATTATATATTTTACTATGTTTCATAATTTTTTATTAAAAACAGTTTGTCTGTACTCTTTATATTTATAAGTATAGAATGATATATAATAGTATAATTAATTAACTATTATTACTTACCAAAAAATTAAATTTACTTAAATTATATAAAATATTAATTTAAATAATTGAAATTATAAATATTTAGTTTTATAATAATAAAACAATAAAAGATTAATAAAATAAAATTATATTAATAGTTATTTTATTAAAGAAAAAAATAAACCAATAAAAATAAAAAATTATTAATTAATAACATTGATCAAATCAAAAGTTTTAAATCTATTTTAGTAATTTTAAAAAATATTATAGAGTTGTTTAAAAAAATAAATTATTACATAAT
>NW_004191857.1:48681-60342 GCF_000330505.1 Entamoeba invadens IP1
TTTATAGTAAATTTATAATTACTTACTATACAGTATAGCTTTTATTCGATTTATTTGCAGGGTCATTTCACAAAAATCGAATAAAAATATTCGGCATTTCCAAATAACATTTTCTATTTCAGATCATTTGTTTATAGTACTAGAATAGTTCATTACCACCCGAGACAGGTTTTTCCAAACGAGACAGCTTTTTCGCATGACTGTATATTGTTTTATTAAAATTTTTATAATCTAAACTTATTTTGTAATATAGTAAATAAAATAATTAATGAAATTTACTAATAAACTTATTTTTATAAAATTGAGTCTGATTATATAGACTAGTCTAAAAACAATTTGATAAAATAACTGAATTATCATGTTTATAATCACATACATACCACAATAAAAAACAAAAAGTAGTTAAATAACATTTTGCATGATTTTTTTTTTCAACGAGTTTTCAAGTCGTGTATAACTAAAGTTGAGCATTTTGGTGAATTTTCAAATTCAACTTATCTTTACCACTTTAAAAACATGATTATTCCTTTTATTTACCAAAATTTAACAATTGTCTTTTTATCCTAAATATGATTATTACTAATTTTAAGTTATATTCAATATAAAAAATTATAATATGTGATTTTATAATTTATAGTATATCCAAGTAAATATAGTCCAAAAGAAAATTACATATATTTATTATAATATTTGTATTTTATGATATATTAAAATATTTATAATATATAATTTTTAATGAAAACACAATCAAATTATATAATAAAAATAAATACAATTGTTAAAACCAATACTATAAATATATAAAATATACTACTTTTTGTATTTTATTGTCTTTAAAATCTTAAAAATAACAAACATATGCAAGACTCAAATATCAACAAAGGTTTTGAAGAGTTCCGCAATTACTTTACTTTTGAATTGAAAACGCAACTTCCTGAAAATCGTCTACGTGATTTCCATTTTTGTATTTTCTGTGGAAAAATGTTTAATAGACGTAAATACATGAAACACTCTTTGGAAGCAAAACCCGAAGAAACATACAAATTTAAAAGTGTTCACAATTTTAAATTTTTTGATGAGAATTTTGACAAATTTAATTTGATTGAGCTCAATAGTCAGCTTGTCGAAGAAGAAAAAAAATAAATCAAGTGGTTTGACAGATAATGAAATGGGCCTCTCGCCAAATATTTATAGAGGTGCCGATTTATTGAAAGTGAGGAATGAACTTGAGTCACAATTGAGACAAACAAGTTACACTACATTTGAAGACCTCAAGAAATATTTATTGAAAGGATTGAAAGAAAATGTTCGTGTTCTTCCACTCGTCGATTATCAAAATTTCCAAATGAATATTTCTGTTTTACACAGCGAGTCAACACAAGAGGCACTCGACAATATCAGTAAAAGTTTTGATGTTCCTATTATTAATTGTGAAGATGTTGTTTCAAAAAATTCAACTGGTATTGTGGACTCTGGAACTTTATTAAAAACTCCTGCTATTACAAATTATATTCCGACTCCTCCAACAATTCAAACAAGAAATGCGACACATGTTGATTATAGCCAGGCTACCGACAACGAATCTCAAAATACCAACGATTCGACCAAAGAAGAAATAAAATTCACTGTGTTTGAGATCGAACAATTGGAAAAAAATGAAACACATTAATGAGCTCCTCAAACCAGAGAATAAATACTCCGCCGAGTACATCGCACAAGAAACAAACAAAGAAGTACAAAGGCGACTTGGTAAAAATGTTGATAGTTATTCAACAACAAATGATGCTGGAAATGAAAGAGGCAGCTTTATAACGATGATGGCTGCATTGATGATGGGAGCGTGTGGGTTGACAAATAATCAAATTGATGCTATGTCAAAATTGATATCCATAATATTACTAATGTCCAATGTTCCTAAAAAGTCGTTAACACTGCTATGAGTTCTTCAACTATGCAACGGAGATTTATGTTAATTTCGAAAAAATCCAGATATGACCTACAACTAATCTTTAAGCAGTGTGACTATTATACATTAATGGCGGATTCTGCAATGTATAGTGGGGTTGAGTACTTTTCTCTCTTTGTAAGATTTGTGTTTTCAGATGGATCATTTGTTGAAAAGAGAGTCAAAATTGAAAACTATGACGGCAAAACAGATGCGGCGGGGTGGCTCAGTTGGATAATGAAAATATTGGAATTGATGGATGCTGACCTGATCAAATGCATTGGTGCTTGTTTTGATGGAGCTTATGTTCTGATACGAAATGGTGGGCTCTCTGGTAAATTCCTGGCTAAAATTAAAGAGAGAGACGGGCTGAACGGATTTGATTCAAACTACTGCTTTTCACATAAAACAAATAAAGCGACTGAAAAGTGTTTTGAATCGCAATGGGGGCTGGCTATTGAAAGTTTCTTGGACGGGTTAACAGTTCAGACAACAAGAACAGCGTGGGATCAATTCTGTGCCAAAAATCATATCAAAGGTGCAGTTCTCAAATTGGTTCAACGATCCGAAACAAGGTGGCTCCAAACAGTATTGATTCTTGATAATATGTTTGAGAATCTGCCTTCACTTCAAGAATTTTACAGTGACAGAGAACAATACCAAAAGCCTTTTGGACCTCGCAACATTATGGGTGAATGTAATGTCAACTGCAAATTGTTTGTTGCGTGTATGTTCTTTACTCAAATAGTGCTCAGTAAGGTGAAGATAATTAACGATTGGCTACAGACCGCCAATTTACTATACCCCGTGGCCTATCAACGTGTTGAAGATTTAATTTCGAATATCTTCGAGCTCAGACGTAAGGTGGTGTTAACCGATTATTTAGAAAAAATGAAATACACTGATGAACTTGACGACAACGAAAAGTTCATTTTGAAAAAGTATTCAATTCACCTGCTCGTTAAGTTGGGTGACGCGATGATTTTGAGGTTTGCAATTCCTTCAAGAAAAATGACCAAAGAAGACCTCTTCGATGCTGGATTGTTGAAGGAGAACCAGGTCAAAGGAACGAATATGGCAAATTTCGGGAAATTACAAAGAAAACTCAAAGGAAAAGAACTGGTAGTAAACATCAAAATTTACAACAATTTTGATGCAAAATCATTCGAGGAAAGTGATGACCAAGAATTGAAAGCGGAAGTTCAAAAGTTTCAAGATTGGTACTGTGCCAACATTGAAAAAGTCGAAGAAATTGCAAACAGGTTAAAAAGAAAAGAAAGGGCTGATGCTACTGAGGTGATACGTACTCTTGTTAAACAAGTGAGATTAACAAGTACAGATCAAACAGAAGCAACGGATATCGCTGAAGATTGCAGCAGTAGTGAAATTGTTAAAGAAAAGAGAGCAAACGCCATTCAACACAGAAAGCAAATAAGGGCTTTATTCAAAAAAACAGAAGATTTCTTAAAAAGTTGCCCAGTCAAAAAATTAACTTTGAACACCTTGTTTGCTTTGATGAGTCAAGAAGAAAAGAATCAATTCCCATGTTTATTCAATCTTGTGAAAAAGATGAATGCTAAGAGTCCAACCACTTGCCCAGTTGAAAGATCTTTTAATAAAATTGGACAACTTGATAGAGCAAACATGAGCGTTGAAAAGAAAGTTGCTTACATGGATGTTGGGGATGCTCTGAAAAACTAATTACCAATTTTTATTTCGATTTGTTTAAATGAATATTTTTATATATAAAACAGTCAAAAAAGCTCAAATATTTCGGGTTGGTTTTTTTTATTTATAAAACAATCTTAAAAATTGTAATATTTCGGGAAGGGGTTTTACTATAATAAAATTCATTTTCAACAATATCAAATAAAAGTATAAAACGACCCACCCATCACCGTGAACGGGCAAAAAGGAGGGTTATTGGAATGATTAAAGAATCAACCGACATCCTTTTTCTAAACCTCACCCTCTAATTTAAATAGAATTATACTTTAAATTAATAAATACATACATAATTTAATATTATGGGTAATTAATTATACAATAACTAATATTAATCATATAATATACTAAATAATTATTATTTAATTTTTAAGATCTAATTTATAATAAATTTAATTATATTATGAAAACTATAATTTAAATCTAACAAGTTTATCAAATCAAGCAAGTTTACTTTTTGAGAAAAATATGTCTTACAATGATAAACCATTTAAAAGAGATTTATGTCAAGTCGTTTGAAACTGAAGGAGACTTGTTACTGATAGTCTCAACTAAGATCTATGATCAATGATCGAACAGAGAAGAAGTTTGCGGCTGCTATATTCAAGTTCTCGATGTAGGTGGAGAAGAAATTTGGGGAGAAACTGTCTGTTAAAATTTGTTAGACAGATTTTATGTACTGTTGTAATAGTATACCATCACCTCTTGTTAGATTCATCCACGCAACTCATTTAGTAGTGATCGATAATGTCAAGGATGAAGACGGGAAAACGAATGCGGAGTGTTTGATAGCATTGAATGATGCATTAGTGACTATTGGAGAGATAAAGATACTATAGTTAAAAGGCATGCGAAATCCATTTTTAATAAATTGCAAATGATCAGGGCAACAGAACAAGTCATCATGTGTTGCCTTCACAGACAGCGAGAGGCTGATTGGCGATGCAGCAAAGAACCAGATTGCGATGAATGTGAAGAATACAGTCTTTGATGCAAAGAGACTGATTGGAAGACGCTTCAGTGACCCAGCAATTCAAGAGGATATGAAGCACTGGTCATTCACTGTTGTCAACAATGGCAATGACAAGCCATTGATTCAGGTGGAGTAAAAGGGAGAGACTAAGAAGTTCACACCAGAGGAGATCAGTTCGGTGGTGTTGGCGAAGATGAAGGAGACAGCAGAGGCGTTTGTTGGTGGGAAAGTCAACAACGCAGTCATCACATGTCCAGCCTATTTCAACGATTCACAGCGACAGGCAACAAAGGATGCGGGCACAATTGCAGGCATCAATGTGCTCAGAATCATCAATGAGCCAACAGCAGCAGCAATAGCATATGGACTTGACAAGAAGACGGAGAGAGAAAAGAACGTCTTGATCTTTGATCTTGGTGGTGGAACATTTGATGTCTCACTTCTTGCTATTGACGATGGCGTCTTTGAAGTGAAGGCAACAAACGGCAACACACACCTTGTTGGCGAAGGCTTTGATGACAAAATGGTCAACCACTTCATTGCCGAGTTCAAGAGAAAGTACAAGAAAGACATTTCAGGCAATGCACGAGCTGTCAGAAGACTCAGAACATCGTGTGAAAGGGCAAAGCGAACACCGTCATTGGCAGCAACAGCAAACATCGAAGTCGACCAGTTGTATGAAGGCATCGACTTCTACACATCAATCACAAGAGCACGTGGAGTCCCATAGTTGAAGTCACATTTGACATTGATACAAATGGGATTCTGAATGTCTCAGCTGAGGACAAGACAACAGGAAAGAAGAACAAGATCACAATCACCAACGACAAGGGAAGACTCTCAAAGGAGCAGATCGACAAGATGGTTGCAGACGCAGAGAAGTTCAAGGCAGAGGACGACAAGATGAAGGAGCTTGTTGAGGGGAAGAATATACTTGAAAACTTCTGTTACTCGATGAAAAACACACTCAACGAACAAATTGCAACAAAGCTCTCACCAGATGACAAGGCGGCAATTGAAACAACCATCCAAGAGACACTCGACTGGCTCGACAATAACCAATCAATATCAAATGATGAATACATACAGAAACAGAAGGAAGCTGAGGCTAAGATCCAGCCAATCTCACTCAAAAATTATCAACAGTATGCAGCAGCTGGTAACATGTCTGGTGCACAACAATTGGGCACAAATAAGAGCGACACAAAGGAGCCGAAGATCGAGGAAGTCGACTTATGTGATTTACTTGTCTTTACAAAGTTATTCGAAGTGACCCAAAAAAACTAATTTAAATTTTAACCTTAGGAGTATGAAACTGATTTAAATAAATCGTTATTTTTTCATAAAAAAACAAAAATTAATTAAAAATTTTGTTATTACTTTAAAATAAAAACAAATTAATTGTAACACTTTAAGCAAAGAGTAACACGGTGAAGACTACAAGTTGGGTCTTTGCAAAAATAACAACCAATTGAACTTCTCGCGATAGAGCCTCTAGACCCATCAACGGAACCACAACAACAACAATTCTTTAGGGTAGCAAATTTGACTTCTAATGGATCGTGTTTGGTTGATCCAACTCTTCTACCTCGTTGTTTATAAACAACATCTCCATCTTAGTTGCCATTTGATTCACGGTTCTCTTTTTGTATTTTTCCATTTTCACGTAAGGTGTTTCAGAAACAAGCACTTTACGGGGAACAAAGCAACAAATTGGTATTTGAAATGTTTCTGTTGCACTAGTTTGAGTAAACAGTGCAGGAAAGTCACTTCTGGTAATAACTTCGAGCTCAAGAAGATTGCCCAAATTTTTTCTTTTTGACTTATTTACTCTATCCAAAGCATAAGGTTTACATATTTGTTTGGCCAAACTCAACAAAAAGGATTCTCTTGTCGAGTTTCCCGATATTTTGAAAGCGTCATATGCACAAATATCCAAACAATTGAAAAATAAAGCCAATGGCCATCTTCTTGTACCTCTTTTGCAACTGAAGTGTCTCACCATTTTATCCACCATATCAACACCCCCATTCCCTTGTTGTATGCATTTTGAATCCCAAAAATACATTTTATTTTATCAAAAAACATGAATTCTTTTTTGAAGTCAACATTGTAACTGCCTTTTTCTTTTTGTCAAAATAATTCAAAATAAAAAGGAGGTGTGTTGGTGGTTAGTCTGTTGCTGCTTGTTTTACCAATACTAAACAAATAAAACTTTTGTAAGGTTTGATTTCTCGACAAATTGATGGCACAAAAGTCCTGTTTTTAAGGCAAGTTCCAACCACGTCAATATTTCTTTGTTTTAATCTGACAGCAAGATCCACTGTTGTAAATAAATTATCAATATACAACGTTGTTTTGTTTCCAACCAAAAAATCTGGTAATATCAAAGTATCAATCATTTTTATCACCAAATTTTCAATGTAATTTTCTTCATTATCAGCAACACTTCCTAAATATAGTTCCGAATTATACACCAAACCAGAAATGTTGTCAACCATTGTCCACACTTCATTCCGTATTTTCCCGGTTTTGTTAGTATAATTTGGGTAAATTTACAATGACCAAATTATTTCACCAGTTGTTCATCTATGCAAAATGAACTTTGTAATGAGTTATTTTTGGTTTAAGATCTCATATTTGAAATATAAATCTCAAAGAATGTACTCACAAAAAATAGTGCTTGTTATCAAATACACAAGACTCTTCATCTAAAAGACCACTTTCCTCGTTGACATTTTCATCTTCGTCCTCCAAAACCAAATTTTCGTCTTCTTTTTCAATTTCTTCACTTGAAGAGTCACTTTCTGAGTTTTGTGTTGCTTTTACAATATCAACCCATTGTTGAGTGTTTGTTATCAACTTTTCATTCAATACTTCATCTTGCAGTTCTGATATATGTGTAATCTCCATAACTTTTCTTCTCATTCTTCTTTTCCACTTTTTTGTATACACTTTATCAACTTCCATTGCTTTTTTCTTTCTTTCTTTTTTTATTCTTTCCCCTGCAAACTTATCAAACCTCAAAGAATTCACGATCTGCAAGAATCTTGTTTTTGACATTATCGCTCTGTAAAATTTGTTTCCATCAATTCGGTTGTAAAGATAATTGAGACTCTTTTTTGAATCGTGGACAACCCCCATATATAACAAAAACCCAATGAATGAATTTAATTCGATTACATTTAGGTCTTTCCATCTCTCTTCATATAAAACCTTCCCAGCCAAATTAGTTGATTCAATAATAATATCTTTCATTTCGTCACTAAAAAACACTTTAAAGTAATCAGTAAAGTCTCGATCTTGCTGAATGGTCTGGAATTGTACTGGGTCAACTTCTGGTACATTATCAATTCTCACATTCATTTTTTCCCAAAAATATAAGGGTTCTTGTTTCTCTTTCACAGTTTTTGTAGACAAAAACATTTATATTTTCGAGTTTTGTAATAACAATTTTTTTATTTATCAATTTACAAAAATAAAGTTATATTCTAAAAAAACTAAAAAATAAAACAATCCACTGACCAAACAAAGATGTTTTATATAGTGTTGCTGAATAAGTTGCTCTTTTGACAACCAGTGGAAGGCAACAGACAAAGTGTTGTTGTTTAATGATACTACCATTAACATTTGAGATAGACACAGCTGGCAGTGTGATGACCACAGAGTCGAAAAATTCAAAAATACCAGCAAAGAAGTCACAAGTGGTTTCAATAAATGCGGAAAAACAGCCTGGTGTCTTGGTCCAAGTGATTGAATGAAATGTGTTATGACTGCAACTTGCCAGGGAAGTTTGAGTTAAGTTGGATACATATTTTAAAAAGGTAATTAGCAATTGATGTTTTCCTCTTTTTCTTTGAATTTGGGCAATGATTTAATTAAATCGGTTTCATACTCAACAGGTGGAAAATGATTTTCACAAAAAACAAAAAAAAAATAAAAAAATAAACATCCTAAGGTTAATTAGTTTTTTAACTATTAATTTGTAACAAAATTACTAATTGTTTTGCGTTTATCCATGATGAAATGTATTTTTGGAAATAATTATAATTTTTGATAGTAAATTAATAATAAAAATATAACTCGTTATATAGTTTTAAAAACACAGTAGACACAACAAAAAGGATAATTTTATACACAGGAGGACGTCCTTAATAGCGGGAGGACGCCCCTAAACCACAAATTACCTCCTTCCCTAATATTCCCATATTTCTTCCCCGTGTCCATTTTTTTTCTTTATTTGAATTAAATATATTATATTATTATGTATTATAATAATATATTATTATGTATTATAAAAATATATTATTATGTATTATAATGGATTATAATATAATATACAATATATATCTAGTAATTTGATAAAAACATGAATTTAATTGTTGTTCAGAAATGCTTTTTTTTATTTGTATATAAATAATAAAAAACATATTTGGGTCATGATATTTATTTTGGAAATAATTCCACAGTTTTATAGTCGATAAATTGGTAAAAAATATTTTTGTGATAACAAGATGAAAAAAATTATTTTTTACCACAAATGAACAAATAGCTTGGAAATAATATATATTTTACTTGAAATGATATAACATTTTACCATTTTATTAAGTTGAAAAAAATGCTTAAAAAAGATTAATTTAAAAAAATGATGTTGTTTTAAGTTAAATAGGAAGACAAGAAGATGGTTTTATTAAAGTTTATTTTAATATATTATTAATTAATTTTTTCGATGCTTTATTTGACTAAATATATATTCCAAATTCCAAAATGAGTTTGTTTTCATTGTCAATTGATAATTCTTTTTGCACAATTGTATTTAATTTGAACATAAAAATACCAACAAACGGGCTTTTTAAAGTATTTTTAATTTGTGATTGCATTTGATAAAATTAAGTTGTCCCTCTTAAATAGAGTGTTTTACATAAAAAATAACACTATTTTGTTGTAAATAATTAAACAAATTATTGATAAATAAAACAGTCATGTTTTACTTAATTTTTGAAGAGAAAATGAATTAATAACAATGGTTATTGAACTATAAAAAATAGTTTGTTGAATTAAGACTAAAATAAAATTTGTTTATTAAAAAACAAGTTTATTTTAAGTGTTAAAAACAATCTTTGTTTTGTGTGTTAAATATTAACTTCGTGTTTCAAAAAATGTGTTTTTCATTTTGATAGACAATCCAAACAATATTTGCTTCTTATTTTTTCGACCAAAATATTTATTTTATTTTACATTGAAAAAAATCCATTTTATAAATATAAAATGAAACAAACCAAAAATACAATGAAAAAACACAATATAAATAGATAATCTGTAAAAATATTTGACAAAGATTAATAATTGAAATAATTATGCCTCTTGGAGAAACGTTTTCAGTTTCCCCAAGAGGAGAGGAAGGGAAGAAAGCCCAGATATGAAGCGAAAACGAAGGACTAAACATATAGCAGGAGTGACCTAGAAAAGGCTAGAGTTAAACTGTTGGAACCCGAAAGATTGTGACCTATGCTTGTGGTGTTTGAAACCGAAGGAAACTTTGGTAGAAGGACTAAGGAGTGTTACCGTGCAAATTACTTGCAATATATGAGTATAGGGGCGACAGACTAATCGAACTATCTAGTAGCTGGTTCCACCTGAATATTCCCTTAGGAAGGTTGAAGTGAGAAAGTAGTGAAGATTGGTAAAGATAATGATTGGATGTAATGGAGAGCTTGACTTTTCAACATTTTAACAAACTATGAATAGTCGAGATATCCTAAACGATAAACATTTATTAGGAGTGAGCATATGCGGACTTCAAATCGGCCAAGTCTGGTAAGCAGGACTGGCGATGCGGGATGAACCGAACATACAGATAAAGTATCCAAGTCTTGCATGAGGAGAACCATAAAAGGGGTTCATTCACATTGAATCCAGGTTGATGGCCATGGAAGTTGGAAATCGCTAAGGAGTGTGTAACAACTCACCGATCGAATGGATAAGCCTGAAAATGGAAGGTATTATAATGAGAGAAGTGATATTGTATCCTTGTGGAGGCTGAGGCACACGAGGAGTAAGGAAATGCATGGTGTCAAGAATACGTGAGTGATAAAGGCAGAGAAGTAATTTCTATTGAAACAGACTTGAGTACAGATCTTGGTGGAAGTAGCAAATACTTAGAAGAGGAAAAAATATCTAAGGACTGAAGAGGAGAAAGGTTCCTAGACAACATTAATTGGAATAGGGTGAATCGATCCTAAAAGACAAACGGGGAAATGCAAGAATGAACTCATACACAAGGCTTACAAAACAACCATACCCAATGAATATATAAACTTGTACCAAATAGCTAAATCATTTTTAATGTATTAGTTTATTATTTAATTGTTTATGATTATAATAGTATAATTTATTTAATTCAAATAATATAGTAAAAGTGTTAGAATTTTTTTATAAAATATATAGTTTCAAGTCTAGTAAATTTTACTAAAAACCAAACTATATAAATTAATGTTTTTGTATTTTTTTGTCAAATTGGTTTGTTGCAATCAAAAAACCAAAACAGTTCAAATCTATACATAATTGATGTTAAAAAAGACTGAATTAATTCTACTCACGAACGTTTTTAATTTTTTGGCGTGAAAAAAATATGATTGTTAACTTTGTTTTGTTTCATGGCAAAGTTGAAGTTATAATTTGTGTTGTGTGTATCACGTTTTGACAATTATTATTGTAAATTTTGAACCTCTTTTGATTTATTTGTCATCGTTGGATAGTTTTAATGTGTTGTGATTTGTTATATTTGGGTTGTTTTTAAAAGGTCTTTAATATTAATTCTATTTTGAAATTCAAATGGTATTTTAAAAAATTGTCATTTTAAAATATGTTAATGTTTTGGATATTTTGTTTTTCAAATTGTTATTCTTTTAGTATTTGTATTTATGTTATTGAAATGTTATCTATCCCGATAAATGATGTATTTATTGCCTATCATTTTTGGGTAAGAGGGGATCCTCTAGAGTCGACTTGCAGGCAT
>NW_004191857.1:60442-64697 GCF_000330505.1 Entamoeba invadens IP1
ATAATAAATATATATTATTTTAACTATAAAGTTTATAGTATAAAATATAAATCATGTACTAACCAATTAATTAATTATTAATACATTGTTTAGATTTGTATAGTTTAAAACAATAGTATTGATATTATTTGTTATATAGTATATTTAATAATCAACAAATATTTTTGAGTTTTTGAGTTTGATTATAATTATTTAATATAGTTTTAAAATATATATTTAGTTAGTAACTTTAAATATAAATATGAAAATAAACCTTTCTTTATTATTATTAGTTTTTTATAGCATTTTTAATTATTAGTTATTAACTTTTTAGCTTTATTTTAAGTTGAATAGGTTTATTTTATTAAAGTAAGGAGAGAAACCCACACCTGGAGAAAAACCGCACCCATTTTCTTTTTTCTTCTTTGAAAAGCTGTTGAATGAAAAAAGGTTCAGTCTCAGTTTTTTGATTAATTAAGAATGTTCTTATAATTAAAATACAATATAAAAACAACATGAAATTAACCTTAAATAACAAATATAAATTATTAGGAAATTATAAATTAATATATATTATCCTGATATTTATAATGAAGTGATTAATAAGCTTTTGAACACATATTAGGTTTAGTTTTAATATAATTTATTAAATGTTTAGATTAAAAAATATAATATAAGGTTCACTTCCTAATACATACTTCAAAATATTAATTACTGATTAGTTTAATATAGTATCTAAACTATAGATTGTTATTCAGTTTATTAACCATAAAAATAATAATAAGAAATCAATAATTTATATCCACTTTAAACCCATTTCTAATAGTTAATAAATTGTATTTATCATCCACTTAAACATAATAAATAACACAAAAAACAAACAAACATTATTCGCGCGTAATTTGCATTATCTAATTGTTAATTTATATGCGCTATGTGTATAAATAAATAAATAAATAAAATTGCCAAACGGTAATGGGGATTTGCAAAAACTCAACACAAACACATCTCTGTTGTTTGTGTTGAGTTTGATTATTTGAACTTGTTTATCTTAATTTTAAGTTTTCATAAAAGTTTTTTGAAAAAAAATAATGGTGGATATAAAACCCATTTAATTTTTCAACAACTATCCATTTTAATAGTTGATATTAATATAATTATAAAAATATGTATAGTTTGTTGGTAGTGTTTTTATGAATATTTTTATTAAAACTATTAAATTTAAGTTAAATTATTTTTTAATTTGTAAAAAAAACAAATATTAGAAATATAATAATTTTTTATTATAATTGATAATGATTGATACGATAAAAAACACATTCTGTAACTTGTTTGTATAATGTTACAGTATGATATAACGCAGTGACACATTATAGTACTGTTGATGTACATTCGTTTGCATATCAAAATTTTTGTTTTTATTTACAACTTAATAAAAAAGATATGTGTCAAAAAAACATATCTTGACTTTTTTTTATTGTTTTTGAACTTATTTATAAAATGGTGATATTAAACACACAACTGAGCTTTAATACAGCATCTTCACGAAAAAGTAATTGAATTTGACTCGTGAGTATTATAGATATAAAATAAAATGTTTTGATCAAAAAATAAACATTTGTCCAGAAAAAAGCAAATCTCTGAATATTTTTACTATACATTACTATATTATAGAATTTGTCTTGTGAAAATTTAAACTATTTTTAGAAATTGGGTTTTGATAAACTATTACAAGTTAAAAAATATAGTTTAAATCATTAAACTATATATATAGTTTATATAATAGTATATTTGTTTTTTGAATAAACACAATTTTAAACACTGTTATAATACACTAAAAACACGTAAAAATCCGGGCCATTTTTGTTCTTTGATAGTTCATTTTAAATCAAACTCAAATCATTTTTTATTTTTGAATAAAAAACACCAAAAAGGAAGAAAAAACTATAATAAGAAACTGTAATAATACGACTTTTTATTTTTTCCGTGTTTTGGAAGTAAAAAACACAATAATTTGGGTAAAAGAAGAAAAAGGAAAATGGGTGCGGGTTTTTCTCCAGGTGTGGGTTTCTCGCCTCACTTTACATATTATTAATAAAAATATAATTATTTAATAGATTGTTATTTCATTGTTATTTGTGTTATTAAAATGTTATTTGTAACTATCGGGTTGATGTGTAAAACAGTGCTGCATTTGTCACAATTTTTGTGTTAATTATGGCAATCACAGCAGTAATAAAATATAAACCGATATTTAAGAATTGAATTGGCTTGTTTTCCTATTATTTGGCCAAGTATTGATTCAAATAACTATCTGTTTCTAAGTTTTTTCATTTACAAAAGTCGGCTTTAAGCTCGCCGCTAGATCTAAAAGAACTAAGTGAACATAAATTCAAGCCCCCTTTGGTGACGTGGCAAATAACAAAGAAAAAACACTTTTGTCACGTGATAGACTCTGTTTGAATACACTTTAAATAGTAAGTGTTTTTCAAGTGTTAATTGTGAATTTGGTTGGTCAAAAAAGTAGGCAACACATCTTCTCGAATATAAGATCAATCATGTATAAGGATTTTGGTAATATTTTGCCAAAATCAAGCTACTTTATTTTTTATATAAATTTACAAACCAAACTAGAAAAAAAATGAACTAGAATATACAATACATAACCCAAATTTTTTAACAATTTTTTTAATTTAATCAAAAACATTTGAACCCGAACAAGTTTCTTTGGTACATTTATTCAAATGTTATATATTTGCCTGATTTTCCCGTTTATTGTTGTTGTTTTTATACAACATATTTGAAATAAAAACAGACAAATAATAATGAACTAAAAACCTTATTCAATGTGAAAATTTTTTTATTTACCAATATATTTGGCAAACACGTATTTATTGTGACTTTAAGTAAATAATCAATGTTAAAGTATATATCGGAACAGTAATAAATTAAATTTTAAAATTTGCGTTAAAAATACGTGGTTTTAAAAATAAAATTCATCTAAAAACGCATTTTTAAAATGATTTTTATCGTAAAAACAAATAAAACCAAAATATTAATAGTTTTATCAAAAATATTGAGCACAATCTATTTATTTGTAATGTTTAACAAAACTGTACTATATTTTAAAAATGTATCAATAAAAACTATATTCTTCTTATTACAAATTATTTTAAAGATAATAACTTATTTTTTAAAATTAAATAGTATAAAAATTGAATTGTATAAACATGTTTTGAAAATGATTATAATCAATCAGATACGGTTTATACGACATAAAAACGTTTTTATTTGGTCTTTTAACAAGAGTTCTGCTTTGAGAGCCGTCTTAAAACTATTGTGATGCTTTGATTCTAAAATTTATTTTTTGAAAAAAATATAATAAAAAAATAATAAATTACGATGTTTTTACCCGAACATTTGACTCAAATAATCGCATTTATTAACAAAAAAGTTTTAAAAATATCAACCATTATTGATTAATTTTTATTAAATTATAAATCCCGTTTATTAAGGTAATATAACTGTAAATATTTTGTCAATTGAAATATGAACTTTTTGGACAACAAATTAAATTGATTTTTTGAAAACTTTTTTGATTGAAAAAAAAGCCATTATTAGAGTAAAAACAAAGAAAACACCACAAAACAATATTTTTTTGTTCAAAAGTGGACTTTTTTGCCAACAGCCACAACATTTACTATATAAATGTCTAACCCTGTTAATTATTATTATGTAAACTATTTTTAAAATTATTTATTTTTATTGTAATAAATAGAATTTTTGTTGTTTAAATTTATGTTAGTGGTTCAACATATTATAAAATATTGCAGAACTATTAATTTAATATAAATTACTTCAAAATTTAATTTAAAAACGAAAATAAAAATCAAAAAGTTACAAATTTGTATTATAAATAAAAACATCTTGACAAACAAACTTATATTTAATAAAACAACAATATTTATTTTATTTAAGAACATTAATTGTTTTATGAACAATTTGTCAATTCAACACTAAAATAGAAATAATGAAATTTATTTATTTTTAAAAACAGATTTTCGCTATTTTAAATAATTTTGTTGTTGAACTTTTAATATTTTTAAAAATACTTTTATTAATTTTATTTTTGGTATTTGAAAAAAGAAATAATTTAAACTGTAATTTAAGGGTTATTATTAAAATATATTTTATTTTTTTGTATCATTTATACCCCACTGTTTGTTTAAAGTAAATTGTACTCTTTAATTGCTTTTAAGTTGTTAAATTATTTTTT
>NW_004191857.1:64797-67269 GCF_000330505.1 Entamoeba invadens IP1
TCTAGTTTTTTCCACAACATAAATTAATAGATTAAGTAAAATAATCTGTTTGTTATTATCGTATTTTACTGTTTTGTTACATCTGATTTTTCAAAAATAACAAACAAAAAATCGTAAATAAAATGTAAAGCATTTATATGGGTTTTTACGACCTCCTTTTTCAAGGTAGAATGACATAAAATTGCCTAGAATTTACTCATTTTACACTAAAATGTTGTTTATTTTAAAATTTATATAAAATTAAAAATTTGAGGAAATATATGTTAAAATAAACATAAATTAGTATTTTAATAATAATTGCAAAAAGTTGCGAGTTCGAGAGAGTCGACCTACTATAACTACTCTAAGTGAAACCTAAAAGTTAGAGAGAGGTGACTTAGTATAGTTTTGAAAATAATTTTAAAAATAAATTTTGAACAAGACTAGAACATAAACTAACATAATAAGGAGAACCGAAACGAAGTGAGGTTCCACGAACAATATATAATAATAAAAATTAATTTTCAGTTCGTAAAATCATAGTTTAAAATAAATTAGAAACGAGTTTTAGAAAAGGAATTGATATTAAACAAAAACAAATTAAAGAACATCAAACAAGAAGATTGCGACATAGAGAACAACTTGTAAATCAAAAACGTAATAAAATATTTATGGAGAACATACCTTTTAATAATTTAACAATTGATTATCCATTTAAGAGTTTAGATAAATATGGATCTATATTGAAAAAAGATATCAATAAGAAACAAATAATTAGTCAAGACTTCAATCCAAAAACCATGAAGAAACTGTATTCAAGACCTTATTACTCTCCAAATTTTAATAGTTATGAAGTCGATTTAGCTTTCTTTGATTCTGGAAACAGCACCAAACAAAATATCTACATGTTCATAATTAATATTAACACAAAATATTTATATGTATTTTCGCTTTATAATAAAAACAATGACAGTTTAATAATGCCTTTTAATACTTTACTTAATGTTGGAGTTGTTTTTGATAACATACGTTTTGATGGTGAATCTGCATTGAACAGCACTTATATGTCAAATTATTTCAATAAATTGAATATAAGAACATATTCATCTTCATCCAAACATATTAATAAAAACAGAGTTGTAGATCGAGTTATCAGAACAATTAGAACTGCTTATGATAATACAATGTCGAGATATGTAAACAAAAATCAAGATATACTTATTCAAGAAATTGTAACATACTATAATTTTTCAAAACATAATAAAACTGGTTATTGACCTATTGATATGCAATACATACCTAATTACAACAATACGTATAAATGCTATCAACTTGAATATGATTATATTAAACAAATGGTTAAGAAGACTGATGAAATATTATATAAACAATTTGAAAATGGATTTTTATCTTATATATATGGAGACAAATTAATAATATATTTGGATAATAGCAAAGACAATACTTTCAGAAAGACAAGAAATTATTTTAGTACTAAAGCAACAATGATAAGATATGATCATGGTAACATAGTATGTAAACTTGATGATAATGATAAAATTGTAACAATTCCATGTTATTTTGCACTTCGTGATTACATCTAATTCAATATTACAAATAAAGACGAATCGAATACAATCTATGCGAAGCTTATTTACAATTTGTTATTCATGTATATGTTTATTTTTGTTCTATAAAATGAAAAAATTATACATGAATTTACATAATAATAATTGCAAAGTAATAAATTCATATCAATTTGAAGTTGAATTACCAATTGAATTTGTTTCTTCTACTAATAATAAATATATTAACACTATTGCTACTAGATTCTATAATTCATATGGTCAGATTGATTGTGGAAATATTTTAAGAAGTGGTTTGAATTCTAGTAATGATTATCCTTCACAAGATGGATTTATAATTTTTGCTAACAGTGATAAACAAAAATCATTTGAAATAAAAGACAATAAACGAAAAATAAAAATATGGTTTACTGATTACAAAAATAATATAATCGATATTGATTCAGATTATTATTTTATATTACAGTTAGAAATAGTATTTTATTTTTACCATAAATCATTTCTAGAATTATAATTATTATAAACAATACTTGATTCAAAATTATCATAAATTGTTGTTGTAGTAGTTCTTCCTAATGAATTAATAATATATGTTTTATAATCTGCAAAATTAGAAACTGCTTTAGATGACATATATATTTTTAGTGAAGAACCTTGACATATTTCTATAATAGATGATGTATTTGTTATTTGTAAATTTGGTTCTATTAGATTATTCCATTACTATCTATAATTATATTATTCCACATTAAATTTGGATTACTTCCTAAATAATTAACACCAGGATAAAATAAATTATTAAGATTACAATATAAATAAACACATATTGGTTTAGTTGTTATTGATGTTAAATTACTATTTGATGTAAAATTCTTTGGTAAATATAAACTGAAATAATTAAAACAAT
>NW_004191857.1:67369-69085 GCF_000330505.1 Entamoeba invadens IP1
TTGTCACATCTTGCGAAATTATATTTGGATACGGATATATTATTTTTGGAGTTGGTATTGAAGCTATTTTTGTATCTGTGTACGCATTACACTTAGAACCAACATTGTCGCTGTAAGAGTTACATGCTGAGGCAATCATATCAGAATATGTATTACATACTAATGTACATTGTCGCTGTAACTTTTAGATTTATTATAATATGTTAATATTTCAGAATTTACATAATCAGTAGAAGAAATATCTTTTGTATTTATACTTACTGTTCCATCTATGCTTGTAATTTTATCAGTTTTAATTTCATTAGATGATATTGTAGAAGGATTAAAATATGATGTGCAAAAAACACTATTTTTATTTTTATCTTGGTAAGCTGTTGAAATTACTTCCATTTATTACTAAAAATAAAGATTAAATATATTATTATTATTTTACGACATTTCTGATGTATCTTTGATGGTTTACTTGAACATAGTATCTAAATCAACACTAGTGAGTAATTCAACCTTATTTGGTGATAATGACCACATAGCATAATTTAATAAAACAATATTAATAGCATTAGTATTAACTGAACCAGTGGATCCACTTGGTTTTATATATGGATTATAATCTCCAAACATAGGTGTTGCTTGAAGAGTTAGTTGTATATTTGCTGAAGAATATAAACCATCAAAGAAACATCCAGAACCATATCTTTCTAAAGGAATTGACATCATAAAATCAGTTACATCACTTAGATATTTGATATGTTTAGATGAATCATTAGTATTTTCAGAATATTCATTAAACGTTAAACTATTAATTACAGATTGAGGAGCTGCAAATAATGTATCAAAATTAGTATTTGCTAATTGGAATTCAACAAATTCACTACTTAACTAATCCATCTGTTGATCTGGTATAGTTCTATTTGCTGTTATAACCTTAATATCAGAAATATGTGGATTCTTAGATACTGTACATTGATATGATGTTCTTGGGAATAAGAAGAATAACATACTAGTATTTAAATATGACATCATATTTGAACAATTAATCTTAGATGGTGTTTGATTTGGTGGATAATCATATTCAGTTGTTATTTGAGCTGGAACAAATAATGGTTGTTCACTATATTTATCATATAATTCTCTTAAAACTGAATCCTTAACATTAAAACCATTAATAACAGATTGAAATAATGTGCAAGTAGATTCCATAACTTGAATAGTTCCATCAAATTGACTAAATGAAGAAGTAGTATCAACTTTACAATAGCATAACATCATAGCCTTATCACCACATTGAGTAAATTCTTTAGTTAATCCATTTTTGAAATCAGCTAACATTGTTATTTGAGAATCTGAGTTATGATTTTTCATTATATTCAGTTATTAACACATCTGGATCAACTTGACAGAAGACAAAGTTTTGAGTAATTGTTTGTTTAATATCTAATTCAAATTCATTGAAAATAGCATTTGGATAACTAGTAAAAGATTGTAATGGTAAGAAATTATCTAAAGGAATAATTATTTTCATCTCAGCATCAAATGTTGAATTTCTAAGTAAATCATCAACTTTAACATATACTCCGCATACATTATTTTTATGTTCAAAATCATTTTTCCAAGCTGTATAAACACCAGCTCTAGATTCTTTTCTTGTTGAGTTCTACACATTCCAGAAACAGTTGTTTCGTATATCATCTTAGTGTTTTCATAATATGTAGTTCC
>NW_004191857.1:69185-71017 GCF_000330505.1 Entamoeba invadens IP1
GAACCTGTTGTTGATAAGCATTTACAGTAATCATTCTTGCATCATGAACAACATCATTTGATGTAATTATTTTTTGTTGTTCATCAAAATATTTTAGAATATCACCCCTATTAGCATCTTCTAAAACTGAAGGAATTCTTATGTTAGACATTTGTTAAGAGTAAAAATATGAATTTTAATTATTATAAATGCGACATCCTGGATTTTATAAAACACTAAAAATTTTTGCAGATAAGATGTTAAATAAAGGTGGACATGTATTAAAGACATATTGAAATATTATGTCAAAAGTTGTTAATGTTGCTAAGCCGATAATAAATTCTGTACCAGTTATTGGTCCTATAGTTGGTAATGTTGCTAATAAAAAATTTCAAACATATTCTAAATTTGGTGAAAGAATGATTGATGTTAGTAAAGGATCAGATCCTCTTAAATCATTACGCAAATTTGGTCATAATGATCTCATAAATATATGGAACAAATAAAATTTTAATGATGATAATTAATTTTTTATTATATGTTAAATGGAAAAAGTCCTCTATTCTGGCAAAAACTTAAAAAATTGAAAGATTTTGTTCCCAAAGCAGCATTATGGATTAATGATTATATAGTTAAACCTCTTAAACCCATAATGAAACCTATAATAGAAAATATCTCACCTGAATATAAAAAATATATTAACAAAGCGATTGATTATGGTTCAGAAATAGTTGATAAAACAGTTCCGTTATATAACAAATTTATAAAAGAACCTGATTATAGACAACATGTCGGCGAACAGATTAAATACGGTATTCAAGATTATATGGATAATAATTCAAGTATATTTGGTCAACCTGTTAATAAATAATTATTAAAATTGTGATTACACACTTTATATTTTTACCAAAAATAAAATATAAATAAAGAATATTTTGATATATTTTTAGTATTATAGTATTTATTCTTGACAAGACATTTGTAATTTAGTTAAATCTGGTAGGAACATTTTCGTTCTGTAATTTGATGGAGCTTGTATATAAGATATAACAAATTCTCTTATTTCAGTAAAATTATTTACTACTTGATTAATTATTTCTTGTAAATTATTTAAACAAGTTACAAATCCACTTTTAGCATTAATATTATCAGGATCTTCAACATCTGGTACAAATAATTTATATAAAACATTTGTTGGTATTTGTTTCATAATTCCAATTATACAGCTTTTTATATGATCGATATTGGTTTCAAATTTAGCATATTTATCAACATATTTTCTGTATAATGTGTTATTTATAAATTCATTTACGTTTACACCTAATAATGAAGCCATTAATGTAGAATACATAAAAGATATACTTTTTTAGTGTTTATCATATTTTTATTAGCAATTTTTGCAACATTTGGGGTTCTATTTAACATAAATTTAATTGCTTTTTCAAACATTTTATAAACACTTGGTTTAATTTTTGGTATTCTATCTTCACCACCATAAAATTGAATTTTTGCTTGTTTAACAACGTTAGATTTGTATTTATTAAATGATGTACCATTTTTTCTAATACTGTCTTCTAATGGAACCGAATTATAATACGCATAATAACTATTTCGTTTATTTGAAATAAGTGAATAACCATTCAAATATCTAAGACGACCTTCTTCATCATATACACCAACATCTGGTATTTCATCATTATTTATATCACTATTAAAAGCATGCATTCTATTCTGCTTAGCAAATACTTCTGCTTGTTTTGGATCTAACATTTTAGGATTATATCTGATATCATATATAGGATTAGCTTGATTTGCTGGTAAATTTAAAATATATTTATTGTCAGCATTATTCA
>NW_004191857.1:71117-77115 GCF_000330505.1 Entamoeba invadens IP1
GTATAGACATGTCATTTTCAGATTTCTTTATTTTTACATGAGATTACAAAAATATCAAAAGATAATTATTGACAATATTGATTGTTCATTGGTTATTAAGTAATTTCAATATAGTATTTAATTTATTATCTAAACTCTTAATATGACTCAGTATCAGATCCAATCTATCATCTATGTTGAAATCATTATCAGAATTATATTTATCATTATTTTCATTTTTATTTTTGTATAATGTTATTTGACCTTTAACACGATTTATATGATAACCAGGTATTTTGAATTTAATGTTCAATCCTCTCGTCGGAATTTTTTTGATATCTTCTTCGTATTTGTTAAAATATCTTTCAAAATCTTCTTTACTATCAAAGTTAATCACAGTTTCATATAAATTCTTAAATTCTGGTATAGCTTCTTGTTTAGGCATTTTATAAAATATAAATCAAAATATTAAAATTAAAAATAAGTATAAAATAAATTTGTTATAATTTGATGATCATGGTTAATAATCATAATTATTCTTTTTTAACATCTGGTTTCACAGAATTGGTAACATACTTCTTTAACATGTTGTTTGGATTAAGATTCTTATATAATTTGATATTAACACATGATTCTTTTGCAGAATTAAATTGTTCAGTTGCTTTAGATGTAAGGTTCATATGTTCATAACAATATTTATAACATAATTCTCTGTCTTCTTTTACGAATCTATTGAAAATAGTGAATAACTTGAATAATGTAATTCCTTTATTAGTATGAGCATGAATTTCTGATTTAATATGAGTCAATATGTCTTTATCCTCTAATTTATCTGTTCCATATTCAATATCTTGTAATATTTCATTTCCTTTGTCGTTATTTATTCTAGTCTTAATCTTATTACATAGTTCGGCATTAATATTTGGAATTGTTATTAATTCACCTAATTTCAATATATTATAAACATCATATAAGTTACCAAGGTTAGGTAAATCGTTGATTTCAAAGTCTCTAACACTTTTATTTTTTTGTCTTCGATTAATTGGTTGATATATACCAATCTTACCACTATGGTTATAAGCTTGGCTTCCATATTTCATGACTTTAGGTCCATCATCTATTTCTGGTCTTGGGATAAAGATATCTACTTCATATAATGGGTTAGATATGATTTTAACAACTTCATTCTTATTTTTGAGTTCGAATGGTATCATATCCACATTGCAATAATAATGTAAACCACCTGATGTAGTCTTTACCAAACCATTCTTAAGATGATATTTCTTAATAATATAGTCTCTTAATGCGATATTATAATCTTCATCGAATGAGCTGGTATGGATATCAAAATCAACTATGGCGACATCGCTTTTATTAATATCCATACTTGCTCCAGTTGGTTTTTTATCACTACTCATTTGTATATTTAGTCTTTCATCACCATAGTCTTCATCGTTATCAATATAATCTCCATCATCATCTTTTCTTTCGCTTGTGAATTTCTTATAATCATATGTTGAATAAGCAACTATATCTGGACGATATTTATAAATTCGATTAACTTCCTCAATATCTTTGTCAAATTCTTCTTTACTTGATAGTTTATATCCTTTTTTATCAACATCTCTATATGTGATACTATATTTAACATAATATTGGTCGATACTGTTTTAGTCTTTTTCTATTTTATATTGGTTCCTACAATATTTCAATTCTTTTTTCAATCTTTTAGTAGCAATTTCTATTTTATCTTGTTTTGGGAATATGAAATTAGTATTATAAGTACCCCATGTTTGTAACATACGTTCTTGTTCTTCTTTAGTATATGTTATTGGATCAGTATAAATATATAATGGAGTACATGTTTGACAATTGTCGTTATATACCTTATTTTTAATGAAAAGACTAGATAAAGCAGTTTTATGAAGAGTAAGTCTAACATGTTTGTAAACAGATGATTTGATGTTTTTTAAATATGATTTTGATTCAAGCTGGTCTTTTAAGTCACCTAATATATCAATATATGTTTGTTTTATATCAGATTCAGTATTTTCGTCGGTTTCAAGTACCAATTTAGTATATCTATCAATATTGTGTTCTAATTCGGTTTGTTTACTAATACATTCATCAATGTTGGTTATTTTCTTATATTGTAATAAATAATTGGTTCCATCAATGGTTGATTTTTTTCTAATACTTCTAAGTATGATTGTGGACAAATATGTTTATTACTATTTTTATTCACACCTTTAATTTTAAGAAAAATCGGTTTATCAATATGTTCATTATTATAAGTAGTATAACACTTAGAACCAAGGGCAATAATATTATCACCTTGTTTTTCAATAGATGCTCCTAATAGTTTGTTCTCATGTTTTATGCGTTCTTGGTCGGTTTCTAATTTTGGTTTACATGTTTCATCTGAACAATAGAAATTATATGGTAACCATGAGTAAACATGTTTATTATAGAATTCCTGGTTGATAATAATATATTTAAAAGCCTGTTCATTGCATTTTTCATCCATATACTCCAAATGTTCCTCATCAGCTCCTGAAATTGCAAAATACATACTATCCGTATCACCTTCTACATAATGAAATCGTGTTTGATCAAGACACTTATTCATGAAGTTATAGATGAAATTGAGATACCAATATTTCGCATTATCGAGTGTAAATAAAGCGCATTGAACAGGTGTAATTATTTTATAAGAACTATTATTTTCTGTTGTTAAATATCGTGATTCAGATATTTTTAATGTATCAATATGATATACAGATTTATTTGATTTAAACGCATTTTTCTTATCAACTATTTTAGTTTTATTGAAATTGTCAGTTCCCATACCATCTTGACCATTTGATGAAATAAGTTGAATTTTATTAAATAAGTCTTTTACTTTATCATGATTAAGAATAGCTTCTTGTCTAGTATTCATCTTATCATTAACAAATTTGGAGAATGAATCATGTTTAGTAAAAGTAACAAATGATTTAATATCTTCTATTTCAAACCCAAATTCATCAATAAGGAACCATAAATAGTAACTACTGAAGATCATATATTTATCTTTTGATGAATTATAGGATGTATTATATGTTTGCGTTAGTTTTCGTTCAATAATTGGTTTATCTTGGTGATTTGTTGTCTTATAATAATTGGTCATCATATAATCATACATTAGGGTTCCAATAACAGTTTCATCAAGACTAACATCAATATTACGAATAATAGGCAAAAAGTTAATACACTTATTCATATTCTCATTTGGAATTCTACCTTTGACTTCAGCAATGAATAGTTCTTCTTTCTTGTTAATAATGTATCTAGCAAATTTTTGTTGTTTCTCGGTTAAATCAAACATAGACATCTTTACTGAACCTGGCATATACATTTTATTGTCAGTATATGGATTATTCTCGTTTTCAATACTTGAGAAACATGATGGATAAAGTGAATTAAAATCGACACCAACAAAGTGGGTAATAATATTTTTAGTATCATATATGTTTATTTTATTATTCAACATATCATTATTCAATTTGGTAATAGTATTTTCACCTTTAATGTTTCTTCTATGATGAACAGTTGATAAACCACCGGTTATACCTTTTCTAACAAGATCTATAACTTTAGTGTCCTCAATGTTGTAAGTAAGATTATAAAATTGAGCATAATTACGTATTTGAATCATAAATTTAGCAACAACTTGGTCTCTATTACTAACATATTTATTACAATAATTACAAGCAAGTTCTACATTATTAATGGAATGACCAAGTTTGTTATCAATTCTATCTAATGTTGGTTTATTAGTTCTGGTAAATTTACAATTACAATATTTACACATGCCAACATTAATGATGTTTTCAAAGTGTTTGAAATCGTTATTAGTAATGTTATTAGTTATATCTCGACCAGCTAATTTGTCTTGTAATTGGTATCAATAAACCATATTTTTGTAATCATATTCTGATAATTTGTAGACATTATTTGATTCTTTTTCTGTTTCTGGATATATTTTATATTCAGTATCAACATCAAAATCGTCATAGCATTTAAGATATTTTGTACTAGCTGCTAAACTCGCTAATGAAATTGAATGAAGCATATCTTGGTCTTCTTGATGATATAAACCTATTAAATTATCAATAATTGGAAACATAATCGCAGTATCTTGGATATTATAGTATTTAGTATATTGATAGAAATTATCATATTTCGTATAGTCTTCTAAATATTTATTATAATCAGATTCCGACAATTCAGTTTGTTTTAAAGAGTTAAAAAAGTCTTCTCTTTTGAATGGTTCTGTTCTTAATAATTGTTCTTTAATATTTTCTGTTTTAAGTTGTTGATAAGGGAATACACCTTTTACCTTAATTTCATTCTTACCATATGATTTAGAAGCCTCATCTAAACTAATAGGAGAAACATAGTTCATTGCATCTTTAAATTGAATATTAATACATGTATCAGGTTCTTCATCAGATCCTTCAGATTTGTACTTAATAGTCAACATCTTGCAAGAATTAGTGTAACCAAGTTTATTAATATTATTTACATCAATATGATCAAGATGATTAATAATAAATCTAGTATCGAATTTCTCACTATTCCAACCCAATACCAGTACATTTGATGACCATATTTTCAATAACTTAAGAAGATCTTCATTTTCACTATATTCTGGTTTATTAAGATTAGCTAAGAAGTGCCGAATGTTAGCTTCTTGGATATCTTTACCTAAATCACAAATATATTGAATAGCATCCTCAACAAAGTGATCATTCTCAATCAAAACATCGTTTTGGAACTTTGTTCCGACTTTGTCATCAAGAACAAATTTACAGAAATATCTTGAATTAATAGTGTCATATAGGTTATTACTAACAGCTAAACTGAATTCTGATAATATTGCATCAATAATTTCAGTCTCATTATCAGTTTTATTATCAATTTTATTATCAATTATAGTTTCAGTTGTTTCGAAATCATAGGTTATGTAATACTTAATTGGACTATATGTTAAACCATGTGCGCAACAATAAGTATATAATTTATCTTTGAAAATTCTTGGACAATAAGGTGCAGCTTTATCAGATTTCATTTTTGAATCATAGGCGCCATTACATCTTGATTCATGAATATGTAATTTATATTGACCTTCTTTTGTATTAATGAATGACTTAATTCCACATACTTTACAGAATAAGTAACCAGTCAATTTATCAATATCTTTTACAAACATAACATGTTCATTTCCATCTTTGAATGTGTGCGATATAATATTCATTCTTTCTTTTACATTTTCTAGTTCGTATTTATGTAAAAGAGTAAGTTGAGATGTTTTAACATCAAAACTGTACTTGTAAACAGAAATATTGAAGAACTTACAAAATGATTCACTTTCAGTTTCATATTGGAACATATTGAAAACAGTATTTTTTAACTCAGTGAATCCGTACATTTTGTTATAATATGTTTTAGCAATTGCTAATAACTGTTTATAATTATAGGTCATATTTTTAATTTTATCATCAGTTTGAGCATAGTAATAACATAATGCTTTGAACATACATAAATTATCAGATTTGGTATTAGCTATCATGATGTTGTAACGATATTTTGTATATATTTCTAATTCTTTATTGGCTAAACCAGTTTTACCAAAGTTATATTTAATAATGACAATATCAGTTATAATTATGTAAACTTGTTTTGAACTTACTAAATTATTCTTAGCTTTGTCTGCTTTAGAAATAATAGACTGTTCAATGTTAGTTGTAAGGTTAACAATATCTTCATTATTTTTTATTATATTATCTTTGGTAATACTTAGTTTGTTGTTTTCTATTTTCTTAATTTCATATTCATATGTTTCTTCATCATTGATTAATTTCATTTCTTCAGTTATGTAGTTGAAACCGATGTTGATTTTACATGGTTTATTTGCATTTTGTAATGATTGTTGAATAATATTTTTTAATTGATCAAGATTATTAACTTTGTATAT
>NW_004191857.1:77215-78201 GCF_000330505.1 Entamoeba invadens IP1
AATTGATAAATAAACGAAATTATAGTTTACTCAGTGTTTTCATCAAATTCACATTTTATAATTTTGAATCCATTCCACGTAAAACTGGATTTGGTGTTAATATAGAATTCTTTACTTGATGAGAAATACATAATAACATTGTCATCAGTTTGAATTTCACCACCTATTTGTTTAAAGTTGTTGGCATTATAATATTTTTTCAGATATTGTTTAATGGCTGTATTTGGTCTTATGTATCTGATTTTAGATTTGTTCATTTCGGATGTACATAAAATAGGTTGGTTATATAAATCGTAACATATTCCTCGTACAAGATAAAAACTATTTTCTTGTAATTTTTCAATAAGACGTTTTGGACATCTGGTAGGTCTTGTGTTGAAGACTGTTTTAACTTCTGTATTCATTTTATAGAAAGAAAAAACGAAAAAACAATTTTAAAAAAATAATAAAAAACATCTCAACCTTCCACGAGGTCGTGAATTCACAACCTCGAAATTAAATATTTTTTTATTATATATGTTGGTCGTGGAACCTCACTTCGTTTCGGTTCTCCTTATTATGTTAGTTTATGTTCCAGTCTTGTTCAAAATTTATTTTTAAAATTATTTTCAAAACTATACTAAGTCACCTCTCTCGAACTTTTAGGTTTCACTTAGAGTAGTTATAGTAGGTCGACTCTCTCGAACTCGCAACTTTTTGCAATTATTATTAAAATACTAATTTATGTTTATTTTAACATATATTTCCTCAAATTTTTAATTTTATATAAATTTTAAAATAAACAACATTTTAGTGTAAAATGAGCAAATTCTAGGCAATTTTATGTCATTCTACCTTGAAAAAGGAGGTCGTAAAAACCCATATAAATGATGGTTAATCCTTCACGATTTTTGAACAAATTTTTCGCAAAAACCAGGAAAATCGATAATAAAAACTGTTTCATCCTTTGGGGTTTTCGAAGGTTTTGAAATGAAAAATCGCCGTAG
>NW_004191857.1:78301-79532 GCF_000330505.1 Entamoeba invadens IP1
TTTCGTTAATTATTATCTGTAATATTAACCCTTCGAGGACTGAAAAATTTTTATTTTTTTCTTTTTTTTCAGAAAAAAATTTCAAAAAATAATTTCACTTTTCCAAAAAAATGAAAATAATGGCGACTTTTCATGAACAATTTAGAATGATTTTTGACTTATTTGATAAAATAGTTCAACTCAAATTCAAACTTTTGAATTATTTATAAAGCATTTTATCATTCATAAACTCAAATTAATTGGGTTTTGTTAAAGATTTGTCCTTCAATCAATACAATATACAATTTAACAAATTAATATTAGTAATAAAAATAATACGAAAATAAACTGTTTTCATAAACAAATAAAATTGTTAACAAAATCGATTAAATAATATTATCAGATATTCAAGTTTTTCAAAAACAAAATAAAAAACACTTAAAACAAGTGCAACAATTTGGGTTCAATATAAATAATAAGATTGGTTCAAACCAAAATAAAATAAGAACATGACAAAAATATTGTTGTTGAAATAAAAAATGGATTCCACTCAAACTAAAAATACTTAGAGAACCAAATAACATCAAAATATTACGATAAAAACCCACTACTTACTATTAATTTTGTGTGTTATTCATCTAACACAATAATAACATTAAAATAATTATTTTATATGGTAAAACAACGCTATAAAACATCAATTTAAGTCGAGAAAAATGGCAGTTTTGGATACATTATACAATGCATAACAAAAAAATAATAAATTGTATAGTAATTTTATTTATAAACAAACTATAATTAATCAACTTGTGAATAATATAACTGATAGTAAATTTATTATATATTTTATGATTGATTATAACAATAATAATATTAAAACTAAACCAAATGAACACCTACACAAATATAATTAAATTGAACCAAGCATGAACAGCCTTGATTATGCCATTTCATTTCTCATCTGCAACTTTCTCCTTCTCATGTCTGTCGTTAATGCCTGGGTACATTAAATTCAATCATAGGAGACGATGTTTAATATAACTTGTTTCTGATATCGACATTGCACCTTGTGATTGAGTTGTAAGTTGTCTCGTGGATACCTGATGCTTCCATACCAAGGAATGATGGCTGTAAGAGTGCTTCTGGACATCTGAATCTCTCGTTTCCAATGGTGTTGACTTCACCATTTGATAGTTAATGTGATTTCTTAAATTCTGATGATGGGTAAAGCCTTCTGCATCTCTCTGTTGAT
>NW_004191857.1:79632-98556 GCF_000330505.1 Entamoeba invadens IP1
ACCTTTTATTGTTTTCAAATAAAAAAATAGCCAAAGAACATAAGACTGATGATTACAAACTTTCTAAAACGAGCATCCTGAAGTACCTAGGAATTCTTCTCTACATGGGAGCTCACCATGATGTCATTAATCCCGTGGAAGAGCTTTGGTCACTCGACCACGGAAAATCTATTTATAGAAATAGCATGCCACGTGACATGTTTAAATTCATTTCTTCACACATCGAAACTTACGATGTGGGCCAGCCAGATGATGTTTGTGATGATGCATCAGACACTTCAGATGATGGGGATGTCGAAGAGAAAGAGGAAGCTGAAAACGGGCCAGAAGGAGAGTATTTCAACTGCGCGGAATATTCAGATCGAGATTTCAGAGATCTCTTTGAAGAGCAACTCAGGAAAGATGTCAGAATCAAAAGGGGCATCGTTGGTAGTGGAGTTGTTAAAGTCGTCCCTGCAATAACTCCAAATGCACACGACAGCTTTTCTAAAATTAGAGTGATTTTAGATAAGTTTATTTCTAACCTTGTCAACCAAACCTATTACAAACCTAGTAATAGTGTTTCGGTTGACGAACATTTGTGTTCTTATAAAGGGCATATGTGGGCTAAGGTGTTTATTAAGTCTAAGCCTGGACGTTATGGTATAAAGTTTTGGGTTTGTTCTATTTTTACCAAATGAGTTTTATTTATGAAGTCAAAAATGACGGATAGTTATTATTGGTTTGACATGTATGATCAAATTTAATAATTTAATTATTTGTTTATTTGAGTTATTTATAGTTTTCTAACTCGTAGATGTGTGCTGACTGTGAGACAGGAATGACTCTAAACCTCCAAATGTACTGTGGTAAATGTGGTGGTAAGGAGGACAATCAGGGCTTTAGAGTGGTCAGGGACATGGTGCTACCCATGTTATGCCGTGGTAACAAGTTTACCGTTGTGTGTGACAACTTCTTCTGTACGTTAATGTTGTCACACTACCTTGCTTCATGTGGGTGCCAACTTTTGGGAACCATGAGGATTAATAGGAAAGAACTTCCTGACGAAGCAAAGGCCATCAAAGGGAGAACTCCCGATACCACCATCTTTTTCTCGAAAGGAAAGTGTAAGCTCATCTCTTACTTCAACGAGAAAAAGAAGCTGGTATTGGTCTTGTCAACCTGCCACGAAAAGAATGAAATTGAAGTCGTCGAGCAGGATGTGTTCATTGGCAAAGAAAAAATGACAATACACAAACCCCAGCCCATCCTTGATTACAACCACAAAATGGGTGGGGTTGACACTGTGGATCAGATGACCAGGTATTATACGTGTAGACGTCGAACAAACAGGTGGAACATCAAAGCTTTATATGATATGATTGATATAGCTGCCTTAAACGCGGATAAAACGTACTCAAATTACCACCCTTGCAAATGAGTGGATTTTTTGAACAATCTTTCTGGTGCTTTAATGAAAATGAAATGATTTTTCTGTTTTGTTTGGTTTTTTATAAAGTAGGAACTGTTTATTTCATTCAATACGTGCTTTTTTATTGAACCTCGAAAAAGATTATCGTGAAATAAAATAAAAATAAGGGTCATTATACCATTTTTTTTCTTTTTTTACTTATGGATAAGTTTTTAAAAACTTGTGTTATAACAACATCGTGATGTCGTTACTCAACACCATAAACAACAGTTGGTAAAGTATATACATGAGTATTATGGTGATAATGGTGTTATAATGGTGTTTGTTGATAATTCTATCAAATTGTAAATTTATTATTACAAAACTACAATTTATTAAATTTCCATTTTTATAAATAATATTTTTTATTATATAATATAGTTCAAAATATTTTTTTATTATTTGTTAAGTTTTTTGCTATTTGTTTTTTTGTTTATAATTTGTATTATCCCTTTATTTTTAATTTAAATTATTTGTTTGTTGCCCAAAAATGCATAATTTAAAAATGCATAAACAGTGAATGCAAAATAAGCATTTGATTACCAAATACAATAACATTTATTTGAAAATGATAATATCAAATCAATTTTGCCCTTTGTTTTTGTTTGAAAATGATAAAAAAAATAAAATAACAAATAATGAATTCATATCTTGCTTCTTTGACAGTGGCACGACTTGAAACTCAACGGGTGACCATAAAACCTCATGGTGATCAAAGTTTATTTAAACGCGACTATATTGACTGTTTAAGTCATTTTCGAGAATTTTTCTCGATTTTGTGATTTTTGATACTTTTGAAAATGTATTTTAGATATTTTTTGTTTATTTTATACTTATGTTCTCTAAGATTTTTTTTCAAAGTCGGAACAAACAAAAGTGTCTTTACATCTTATCTTATTTCTTTTACAAAAATTTAGTAAAACCCAATTTTTTAAATTATTGTATTTTTCAAAGTTTACAAAAAAAACTATTTATTTTCCCTTGTAATTGTTTTTGAGATCAATTGCATATTGAAATTTCAAGACACCTCAAAGTCTATGCGTTTTTATTTTTTCTTTGTTATTTTATGATGCAATTGATTTTGAATATTCTGGACCAGTATGTTTTATGATGCAATTTGGTCTTTGTTATATTTTATAATAAATTTTATTATTGTAATAAGTTGTGGACATCTCAATAAAATTTTGATCTGACTTTTCCATTGAACTGTGACTTGTTTCTGAAAGGATCAAGCAAAAAGTGAACCTTTGTTCATCTCAACTTCAACAAAAAATTCACTTTTTTTTACTATAATTTATAACATTTTACTATAAAAATATACTAGAGCCGTCGTTCCAGGGTGTCTAGCTTTTTTTTGAAAAAATTAAAGAAAAAAAGTCACATTTACATTACAATTGACTAAGATTTTTATTTTTTTACAAATTTTGATTTTTCCCGTCCTCGAAGGGTTAATGTAATGTTTATATTTTAAAATAAAATTATTATTTTAAAATATTAAAATATTTTATTATCCACACAAAACATATTTAAAATTTAGAAACGACATTTACTGATAACAATTGTCAGCCAACTCTAAATACCCGTTCTTAAAATTTGTTCTCCGATGTCACTTCTTACGTTTTTACACGAGACGCGACTCGTTATGATCACATCTTGAACAGTTATAAACAAATGTATTTTTTATGGTTTGTATTGTTATATTTTGTTTTTGTTTTTGTTATACAACACTTCTTATTGTCTTTTTTTTATAGTACTTGTTCGGGATAAAATCGTAATTAATTTATTTTGAACTTGGGGGTTTAAGACAATTTGATGGGTTTTTACTATGCTTGTAGATGTTAAAACACTTGAAATAAACAATTACTAAAAAATAATTTTAATAATTTATTAAATAATATATTGATAATAAATGTTTGAATCATTGTAAAAAACAATGTTAATTATTAATTATTGATTATCGTAGAATAATAATCATGTTTTCGACATTTTAAAACATTAATCACAAACAAATAAAACTGAATTTTTTCAATTGTATTAAATGTGTGTGACTGTTTTATACTTAGTATTTGTAATAATTGTTGTTGCGGAGTATTGTCTTGATGAAATGGAATGCCGCAATGATATCTATCAACAATCTACAAATTGTTCTTCGAAAACATGGCATCTTTTTGAATCAATTTTAACACTAAAGTCTAATGTAAATGTTAATACCATTGGCATGAAAATAGAAAAAAGTTCATTAGTATGTGAACCAAATTCCAATTTGATAGTAACTGGTATTTTTTACTCTTTGGGTAATTCCTCTTATAACAATTTAAGATTTCAACCTTATTCACACTATTCATTCAATGATTCAACACTTGTCTTAACGACATTTTCTTTAGATGATTCATCCACTGCAATAAGCAACAGTTTTTCTTTTGCTGGTACAAGTAAAGGGACATTAGGAGGTTCTTCTATTTTTAACACAGATGTATTGAAAATACAACAAACTTCTAATTTAGAAGCTTATAACACATCTTCTATTGAATGTAAAATCATTTTAATTGATGAAGCTTCTATGGTTTCATTATATAATGATTCAATGCTAAATTCAAACACAATCGTGACAACTTCTGGAGCAACATTAAATATTTACAACAACTCGACTATCAAATGTGACTTATTGAATTGTACAAATGGTTCAAATGTGAATTTGATTAACAACACTGTCATACACACAAATTCCATTGATATAAATAATGGGACATCTCTACATTTGTATAATAAAACCTTTTTGGATATAAACAATTTTTTGACTTTCATAAACTCCGTATTAGATCTCAGAGATGGCTCAAGAATACATTCAGATTTCATCTACTTGAAACCAATAAATTTCGCTTTATTTTCAGAAAAAACATTAGCTATGATGGTCTCCAATTTTTTATCATTTCAGTTATCTTCTTCCTATGTTTTGACAGTGGAGAAATCCCCTTATATCAAAACCAATTTTTTGACTTTAGATTTTTTAGGTGGAATTATCAATGTAATAAACAGAGAAAGGTTTGACATGCCTTTATTTGTGACAAAAAATAGTACAATTCAAAATTTAAATGAAATATCAATTGCTGATTCGATTGAACAATTTGATTTCATTTATTCAGATGAAATAATTGAAAACGATTTTATAACACCCAAATGTAAAATCATGAAAGGACAATTAATTAGGTGTGGTGGCAACATGGATGATACTTTATTTTGTCACATCATTAGGGTGTCAAATAACAACAACAAGTACATTGAAAGTTGTTATAATGACTATATTGAAGACTATTATTTGGTTCCAATTAATGATGTTTATATGATTTTTGTCAGGAGCGAGTTATCAAAAGGTGTTGTTAATAATAAAAAATCAAATAAAAAAGAATTAAACACACAAACTTTATATGTGACTTTGGGTGAAACAACTGTGATACTGGATAAAGTCACTGATTATATCCACATTAATGTCACTTCCCAAACTCCAAATGAAATTACCACCAACTTATTTTCACAATTATCAAATCAGAAACAAATTCTTGTTACGTTCTCCAGTTCAAAAGGTGTTTTATTTGTACATTATCTATGTAGGAATGGGTTTATAACCACAAGTAAAATTGTTTGTATCTCAAATGCGACATGTGAAAATGGTATTTTTGATTCGACAAAAGGGCAATGTCAAAAATGTCAACATACAAATTGTGCTAAATGTACATTCGACGACCAAATTGAAAATTGTCAAAAATGTGATTCTCCTTATGAACTTAATAACAATACTTGTATGAAACAATCAATTTGTAAATTATCTGATGGTAACACGTGTATTGTATGTAATGATGGGTATATAATTAAAAATAAAGTTTGTGTTAAATTAGATGGGAAATGCCAAATTGAAAGAAATGGTTTGTGTGAATTGTGTGATCCTGTTTTTTCAAGTTTAATTTCTATATCAGGCGAGTGTAAAAGTGTTGAAAATGTTATTCAGCATAGTGCGCAGAGTGTTTTAGAATGCAACAAAGAATACATATCAAATTCTTCATATTGTAACAAGTGTGATCTGATACAAGATAATTGTGATATTTGCGACTTAATGTTTTGTACAAAGTGTTTAAATTCTTTTGTAATTTCACAAAATACAAAGTGTGTAACTTCTTCATGTGATATTGTTAATAACACTTTTAAAGATCAAAATGGTAATTGTCTTCCAGATATAACAAATTGTGAAATTGTTGTAAATGGAAAGTGTGTTAAATGTATTAATAATTACTTTTTAGAAAACAATACATGCATAACAAACAACAATAACACTTTATGTGCAGTTGGTACTTCATTCGGATGCACTCGTTGTATCAATGGTTTTTATTATTCTTATAACACGAAAACGTGTGAACAATGTAACTCGAATTGTCAGACATGTCTTAGTCAATCAATTTGTTTGTCATGTAATGAAGGTATGTTTTTGAGTGACCATGTGTGTAAGTCAAATGATGAATTAAAAGGTTCATGTAAGAAGTTTTCAAATACAGGAAGTGGGTGTTATCAATGTTATGATGGGTATTATAGAAACGGAAATGATTGCAAACATTGTGACATCAGCTGTGATACATGCCTTCGCTTTTCTGATTGTTTCACTTGCAATTTAACTAATTTTAAAGATTTTGAAGGTAATTGTAAACCACAGACTGATCTTATTGGATGTGCAGTTCAAGTAACACAGAACGGATGTTCTATCTGTAAACCCGGCTATTATTCAACAAACAATGAATGTGGAATTTGTTCAAACAATTGTAAAGAGTGTATTTTATATAATAAGTGTTCTTCATGTCAAGATGATTATATTTTGATTAACAGTGAATGCAAAATCTATTCTTCAGTTGACTCTTGTAAATCTGGAATGGATTCCAAGTGTTCCAAATGTTCATTTTGGAAGAAGCCAAATGAAAGTGGTACCTTCTGTCAAAACTCACCAGTTTGGTGGCTAATAGTTATTATTATAATTATAATATTATTAGTTGTGGTACTCCTTATAATAGGAACATGTATAGCGTTGTCACAACTTTTGTCTTCAATCCACAAAAAACAAGTTGAGTTGAACACAACAATATTCAATATGAAACAATCAAATGTTTCATTTACAAAATTGTCAAATGGTATTTTGGTGAACAAAACAGTTTTGGATTTTAATGAAGAAATTGCAGAACTACCGATTGGCGAAAGTACCCGACAATTAATTTGTATTGGCAATGCAAACAAAAATCCATATAAGATACAATTTTCAATAAAAGAAGAAGAGACAAAATTCACACTGAAAATAAATCCTGAATTGGCTGTTTTGAAACACGACGAAGCTTGCGAATTTGAAATATTTATTATTCCAAATTATACCACTAAAATTGACAGTAAAATGGTAGTTATAGCAAAGAGTCTCAAAGTTCAAAAAGAGATTTATAATGATATCAAAATTGAAGGGAATACCGCTCTCTCAACAAGACTTGACCCAACTGAACTAATTGATAACGAAAAAGTTGGTGAAGGCAGTTTTGGAGTTGTTTATAAAGGCACATTCAGAGGCAATTTAGTTGCAATTAAAAAGCTTAAAAACATCTTAAATGAACAAAATGTTCTTGATGAATTTACAAAAGAAGTTGATATGCTTGACAAATTCCGATGTGATTATATTGTACACTTTTATGGTGCAGTTTTTATTATTAACAAAATGTGTATGATCACAGAATTTGCAAAATATGGAAGTTTAAATGACTTAATAAAAAACAAAAAAGAAACAACAATACAAAAAGATGTTAAAAGCAAATTCATCAATGATATGGCAAATGGACTGATTTATTTACACACAAACGGTATTGTACACAGAGATGTCAAGCCGGACAATTTACTCGTGTTTTCACTTGAAATGAATGACAAAGTTAACGCAAAATTGACTGATTTTGGAAGTGCAAGAAATATTAATCTACTGATGACAAACATGACTTTTACAAAAGGCGTTGGAACACCAGTATATATGGCTCCTGAAATTTTGAAGAGAGAAAAGTACAAGATGAGCGCAGACATCTACTCGTTTGGAATAACTTTTTATGAAACTTTAAAATGGGGAGAAGCCTATGACAAAAACGAATTCAAGTTTCCGTGGAAAATAGCAGAGTTCGTTATTTCAGGAAAAAGACTGGAAAGAATGGAAAACATGAGTGAATGCCAATATAATTTGATACAAAAATGTTTGAGCCAACGACAAGAAGATAGGCCGAATATTGATAAAGTTGTTGAACTTTTGAAATTATAATTATTTTAATTAACATAAAAATTGGTATATATTTATTTTATTATTTTATAATAAAATTGTGTAGACATTTAAGACAATCAATAAACTTTAGCATACTATCAATTGGATATGTCTTAACTTGTGTATTCATTTTGTTATTAAAACAACAATTTTTGCTTTAAAACGATCATAAATAAAATCAAAAATATTAAATTATAATAATAATTTCGATTTATAAATAAATGAATATCAAAAATAATAAGATGTACAGTAGGAGAAATGAACTAGGATCATTAGAACAATTAGGGCAACTTTAGTAAAAAATGTGAAACGGTAAAAAAATACATTTTTGGGACAAAACCCTTTATAGGCAATAACATTATTTTAATAACAAAAATTCAAATAACATTTTATCAATAACATTATTCATTAAAGAAAATACCAATAACAAAATCCAAATAACAAAAAAATACAACAATTTGTTTAAATTTTAAGAGGATGTCTTTTTCTCGTCGATCATCACCTCTTATCCCAAGCCGCAGAATATTTTGATTGTTTTAAATGGATTTTAAAACCCAGTTATAGACACCTCTCATAGTAATAATACTTGAGAGGTCTTATATCACTCAGGTTGTTGCTTTCTATTGTGTTAATGGATGACAACAGATTAATAAAACAGATGTGAATGAAACAAACAGTATGAAATAAATTGTTTTTTTCGATTTTTTCTTTAAATAATTAAAAATTTTAGTTAATCACTTATTAACCCTGAATATATAATAAAGCTATTCAAAACTATTAATATTATAAAGAATTATTTTTTCAAAATAACATTTAAAAACAAAAAATGTAATAACATTTTAAACTGTTTGGAATTAAAACATGAACAATTTGGTATTACAACATAAAAATATTATATAGTGTTATAGTAGATAAAATAAACATGTAAAGTGGTTCATTTTCATCATAGGTTGTCAAAATATTATCATGAAATAACTATAAATTCACTATCACAATATTTGTTAAAAGACACTTGGACTGTTAATACCATTTTCATGAAGTCCAAAGTTAAAGATATGATGAAAAAAAATCTTAAGTCACAATTATATTATTTTGCATGTTGATTGTTAATTCGAAAAGATTATACCCATATGAAAAAACATTTTCTATAAACAAGGTATTTAACATTAATTATAATAGAAAATGTTCAACATTTCATAATTGTTTAAATCTGTATTTCCCGTGATTTAACGGTGTTTTGGCGCAATGAAATAGAGAGAGAAAAAAACAAAAATGTTGAAAAAAAGAAAAATGAAATTAGTTTGAATTGATTGGACAATTTTGTAAAGTTTCAGTTTTTTTCGAAGGGTTAAAATGATTGGTTCTTTCCAAATTGTGCACATTTATTACAACGGGAAGAAGCCCTAATCATTAGGAGTTTTTACTAAAGGTTCGGATTCATTTCTAAAGTACCGGGTCCATTTTCCCTACTGTAACATAATATAGATAAGATAAATAAACATTTATTGGTAAAGAAAATCATTTTTGGTTTTCAATGAGTTTTTTTAGTTTGTTATTATAGTTTTTTTTACTTAATTAATTATAAATAATTGTGCCAATTAAATTTAAAAAAACAGAATTGTTGTGGAATTTTTATTCGAGCATAATAAATGGAAAAAAAGTTGTAACCATGAATCAAGTTGATATGGTGTTAAAATAACTCTTATACCACCAAATCACTAAAACAGTTTTCAAGTTGATTTTTTGTGTATTTAATTGATTTTGACAGATTTTTTTGGTATTCATTCGATTTTGTTGCTCAACAAACTGAATATTTTTATAATCGAAGTAAACAAGAACTAAATAACACTTTTTCCTTTTCTAAACTTTTCCCAGAACTGCTTTTATCCATATAAAATATCTTTAATTATAACACTTTTGATATATAAAGGGATTTAAACTGTTTTACTACTTTATCAGAATATTTATGTCGTTTCAACGTAAAACCTTTACTATCGGAGAACCTTCACACAAACCCGCACCACCTCTCCCACATAAAGCAGCACCACCACCTCCTCCAGCTAAAAAGGCACCTCCTCCATTACCCAAGCAAAAAGTACCAGAACAAAAACCTCAAGGAGATTTTGAAAAGCCGGAAATCGAACAAAAGGAGATCCCCGTCTTTAAAGCAACGACCTTTAAAAACGAGCCAACTCAAGAAGAAAATATAACCGAAAGTGCCCCGCCTTTACCGAAGAAATCTGCCCCACCACATCCTTCTAAAAGAGCAGCTCCACCACTCCCAAAACAAAAAGTCGTTGAAAATACAGTCGACGAACTTTCGGAGCCAATTGTTTACAAAGAGTTGCCAACTTTTAAGCCCACAAGCTTCAGTAATGAACCCAAGAAGACCCTAGAAGACGATGTAGATGTGAACAAAGTTAATCAAGAGCCTCTTATAGAACCAAAGAAGCGAATGCCCCCACATGTCCCCAAAGAAACAATCGATCAATTTAACAGTAAAAACACTGAAATCACCGTGTTGAAGACTCAAGAACAAAAAGCGCCACTTCCTTCACAATCACTGAAACCAAAAAGCTCAGAAAAAGTCGAGAAACAAAAACCTCAAGACCCTGAACCCAAACCAGGCCAACCAAAGTTCTTCCCAGTTAGTAAAGAGCCATTCCCTGACGTCTTTTTTAAAGACATTTCAGATGACTCAGAAAATTTATTGGACACTTCAAATCACACAAATTCACCAACGCCGTCAGACTCTTCAGATGAAGAAAAGCCAAAGAATCACAAAGGAAAGTCCACTCAAAAAATCGACACAAAAAACAAGACGGAAAGTGCTCGAGTGGTTGCTGGAGACGCAAAAGAGATTTATAAAAAACTTCCCCCAATGACCGACGAACAGAAAGAAAAAGCGAAAACTCACGCCGCACAAGCCTCCAAAACAGCGTACTCGGGCGCAAAAAAGGCGGTAAAAACAGAAGAGTTTCAATCTGCGAAAAAACAGACCGCAAGTGCTGCGTCGTCGGCAGTCCACTCAAAACAATTCAAAGAGTTTTCTGGAGGGCTTTTAAAAGGGACGAAAAGTGCAGTCAAAGGGGATGCCAGTGCTAAGGACGTATGGAAGATGTCGACGGAGAACGTCTCTTCATTGGACGACAAACAAAAAGCCGAGTTAAAAAGTCGAAGAAACGAAGCGAGTAAGACCGCCGCGTCGTCGTACACCAAAGCGAAAGAGACGGACGAGTGGCGCGATGCCAAAAGTCAAGCCAAAGTTGTTTCAAAGGAGATTGGCGAGAGTGAGCAATTTAAAGTAGCTGAGAAGGAAGGGAAGAAGAAAGCTGCAGTACGGATGACTGGAAATGAAGACGCCGAGTTTGATCCATCTATTCAATTGGAGACTTCAGTGAAGCCCAAATTGGTCGTCGACGAAAATGGGAAGAAAACTGTTGCTCTTGGCGTTACTGTGAAGCCAAAACTTCAAAATGAAGGAGTTGATGTGAGTGATGGTAAAAATGGCATTCACTTTGAAGAAAAAGTCGACAAAGATTTAAAATGTAAAACAGAAAATGTTAAAGTGGTCAACGAAACAAAAAGTGAAGGAAATGGAGAGCTGAAATTCAAAACTAATGTGAACGAAAATGACGTCAAAAGAGTAACAAAAGAAGAAGGGTCGGTTAAAGATCGAATAAAAATGTTCCAATAACTTTTGTTGTTAATATAGTTTTTGTTTAATTTAATGTATTAATAATATAGAATTTGTTGTGGCTATTGAATTTTGAAATTATTTATTTTGTATTATACTATAATTAATAATTAAAGAATTATTACCATTAGAACAATTCGAATTAATAATGAAATTAATATTTAAATTATAAAAAACTATTATTTGATAATTTTTCATATTTCATTATTATTCAAAATAATTATTATAAAAATGAATGTATTATATAATATAATTTTATTAATTAAAATGTATGATACAAGAAATGGTATAGTTTTATTTTTGAAATTTGCTAAAATGAGTTATTTTACTTTCAAGATTGATCTCTAAATGTTTTTTAATTATAATTGCAATTTATTTATCACAATAAAAAAGTCAAAAAATAACATCCACAATTATATCGAAATCAAAGGGTTTTAGCATTTTTTGTATTGTTGTAAATGATGTTGTGCTCTATAAATAGTATACTTAATATAAATTTAAAAACAACTATTAATAATAATATGTGTTTGGAAGTGTTCAAATTTGGTAAAAACAAATAAATTATTTTTAAACAACATAAATTATTGGATTGAAACAAAAGAATTTATAAACTTTTTAATAAACCCAATGTTTGACTAAAAAAACATAAGTTAATCATTTAAATTAAATCATTATAAATTGATGAATAAATATTTTTATATTTTTTTAATTTTTACTTAGTTCTGAGTCTCTGAGAACATCTGATGCCATTTCATTTGATAATTTTTATTTTAATTGACTTTATAATGAATTAATGTTGTGTTGAGGTGTCTCTTTAAACCAAACAAATACGTTTTTGAATAATAAAATACAACAAATAATACAAAATAAATAACTTTTTAAATATTAGTCATTATTTATTAACTAATATTACAGAGTATAATAATAATTAATAATTCCAAAAATGCATAGAGATGAGGGGGTTTCAATTAATTATGTAGAGCAAATAAAAAGTGGTATTTTAATCTGGCATTCAAAAACATAGAATAATTATAGAGTCAGTCGATAAACGTTGTCTGTTCCCCAAACGTTGTCTTTTTGACAAAAAATAATTGATTTTTGTTTTAAAAAAACGGGAATTAGGTAAAAATGAAAAAAACTGGGAAAAATATTGAAACAACGATTTTGGGGTTTTTCAAAAAAATTCCGAAATATTCCATTTAAAATGGTCTAAAAATCGGCAGACAACGTTACAGACCAGACAACGTTTAGCAAATAACTCTATTTAAACTTCGATGTTGTGGTGTTTTATTTATTTATAACACAAATTTGAGCAACTTAAAATAACCTTTTAGTAATTGTTTTTAAAACTGCATTCATAACTTCTCATTTTGTTATTAGTTCTGTCAAAGACTTTGTTGTATGGATTTTTTATTTGTTGATGGCTCTTTATAAATATCACAACTTTTTCGATTTAATTAACATTATTATTTTATTTAACGTTTTATTAATTTAATATATAAAAATATATTGTTAAAAACAATACAACTCGTTATATACACATTTTTTATCATTTAAACAAACACTTTTAATGTAAATACAATAACGTTAATAAATATCAACAAACTAACAAAAAAGCTCGTTAATTAAATTATTTCACATTTCAGAAAAAATTATGTAGTTTTTGAATGATTTGAGTACACAAATATAGAGCTACAAGGGATTAAAAATATAAAGGATACAACGAAATACAGTCAAACATTTATTTATTAATATTTATTATCATTTTCAATAATCCATCCAATTAGACTGACTACGCAGAAAATTATTGAATGAGCCTTAATTAGCTTTTTAGAAGGGGTGGTAACTTCAACCGACCATTAATAAATGAAAAAACTTGGAAAAGTATACAGAACCAAAGATGAGCATATGTTCATTGTCATCAACCAAGAGTGATAAACGCAATAAAACATCAAAGTATACAATACAAAAGAAGATGGTGAAAGACTTGGAATGTTATCAAGAATCCATTCTTGTGTATTTAATTAACAACTTTTGTTCTATCACTATTGCTCGACCAAGAAAACAATCAACTGTGGCTTTGTGTTGTGCTAAAGTTAAAATTTTGCACTTTAAGAATGGGGAAATTGATGTCATGAATTTAGCAGAGAGTAGACTACGACCCACATATTTGAAGGAAATTGAAGATGGGATAGCAAAGCCAACTGCGTTTAGAAGGTATGAAAAGAACAAGAAAATATTTGTTCACAACTTTTTGTTTGATATTGCATTGGAGTTGGGTTTTACATTTGACTCGAAACTCTCAAGAAAGTCCGAGAAGACTTTTTCGATTGAAAGATTTGAAAGAATTTTTTTCAAAGGGAAAGAGGTGTTTAATTTACAACAAATAGTCACCGAAGGAGGAATTATTACAGATCATTTGTTTGATCTTGTCGCGAATGGAAATAGTGTTAAATTAGGCCGGTTTGATGAATTTCTTCAAACAACAAACAGCGCCCATTTTTTCCAAACCAACTGAATGAAAATTTTTATAGAATTGTTTTTTAGTATTTGTGTTTATTATATTTATGATTTTATATCGGTAAATAAATTGTTTTACATGATATTTAATTGGAACTTACCTGTTGATAAAACTTAATTATATCGGTAAGGTATCTTGACAAAAAAAGTAAATTTATAATAGAAAATTGAAAATAAGAAAAAAATGTATCCGATATAAATTTACACATCTTTTAATTGTTTGAAAAATAACAAAATTTCAAACATGAGTCTCTTAAAAAAAACATGTTATTAATAATCGAATAAAAAACTAATAAATCACATTCCAACAACAAATAGAATGGGAAAAGTAGATGGATTCCATTTAATGATAGTGGCCAAACACTTTAACATAATACAAGACTTTATCAATGTTCAATTGGTATGTAAAAAATACAAAGAGACTCTCATGAAATTTCACTACAATCCAATTCCAATTAATTTCAGAACTCGAAAATATTTTCCCAACCTTGAAACACAACATTTATTTTCAAAGAAAAATGAAAGGTACAAAAATGGCAAAATAGTGAAGTACAAAATATTATATCCAATTAGTGAGAAAAAATACATTCGTGAAAAAAAGAAGTCTAATATAGCAAACTGTGTTGTGTTTAAATCCGAAAACTCTATAACAAATGCTTTAAATTTGGATTTAGAAAAGAACCCAAACTATTTCACAAGTTATGGGTACGAATTATTTAGTCACAACACATCTTGTACAAACTTAACAATTCCTTCAAATATCACAGCACTTGGAATGTGCTGTTTTTATAGATGTGAAAATTTGAAATCTATAAAAATCACTGGAGATGTCCAAGTAATCCCCAAACATTGTTTTGTGTTTTGTCAGTGGTTGACTCATGTAGAACTTCCAAACACACTTTATGCACTCCGGGCAGACTCATTTGCATTTTGTGATGCTCTCAAGACAATTCGACTTCCAGACAACTTGAAAGTGCTTGCAGCAAAATCTTTCTCGCATTGCACCAACCTTGAAAGCATTGTAATTCCAAGTCAAGTTGTTTCTATTCCAAAAAATTGCTTTGAAAATTGCAAGTCGCTCACTTCAGTGATTTTGCCACCAAATTTAGAGAAGATATCAAAGTGGGCGTTCAAAAACAGTGGACTCAATGAAATCGAGTTACCGCCCACTCTTACACAACTCGGTATAAAGTGTTTCTCAGACTGCTTTTATTTGTCACACATTTCTACGTCACTCGAAGAGTGTCGAAAAACAGGAGTTTGTACTGTGCCAAGTAAAATCAGTGAATTGAAATTGAAGTGTTTTGAATGCTGCAATTTTAGTGCTTTTTATATCCCTTCCAATGTAGTGGTTGTGGAAGAAAAGTGTTTTTATTGCTGCGATAATATGACGTCACTCACTGTCGAGGAAGGGATTATGTCTATTGATCCTTCATATACAAGTGGATGTAATGAACTTGGGGATATCGTATTGCTTTCAAAAGACGTAAAAATGGGTAGTATTTGATATTTAAATAATGAATAATAATAATAATGGGAATAATTGGCAATAGGTGGGATTCGAACCAAGGGTCTATAGTAAACATTTTAGATACTTGACCAACTTTCAACAAAACTTATTTGTTTTTTTAATTTTAACTTTAGTTTATAAACATAGATCAGTTGATTGGAATCAAATCAAATGAAAAATTCATCTGAAAAATATATTATATATATACTATAATGAACTATATAATAAACCATTTCAAATGTAACTCAATAATAACAGATGTTGGAGAAACACATTCTTCGTTCGAAGTATTCACTCTGCAATTTGTACCCAAACGCTCATTCATTTATTGCCGAGTCTGTTATTTTAGGTTTGTGTGGTGTTTGTTCGCTCCCAATGACTTCTTTGACACAAACAGTGAAGTGCAAATTGTGTGGATTTTCGATTCACAAAACATGTGTGGAAAATTGTTTCACTCTTTGTCGAGGAACTTTTGTGGAGGAACAAAAGAAGAGAAAAAAGCCTTTGATTTTTAGAGACGGGTCGTCCCGAGCCAAGAACTCACATCTCTTATTCGAGTCATCATCGTCTGGCTTGGCGTTTTGTAGCTCTTGCAAAAATGTGATAGCTCCTTTTACTCACTTTTTTGTCTGTAATTTGTGTGGTATTATCTTAGACAAAAACTGTGGCAATGACGGGGAATATCCGTGTAAACCATATTCAACAGAGGAAGAATCAGACACTCACTGGTTTGTTCAGGGGTGTTGCCGAGAGTACTCGACCGGATACTCAAAGTGCTTTGTTTGCAAAAAGCAAACGGGGAGTTCACTTGGGGTTTTTGATTTCCGTTGTGTGTATTGTGGGATGTGCCTTCACCCCGAGTGTATCCCCAAAGCACCTCATATTTGTAGCAACTCAATTCTTTCAGACTTTATTATAACACCGCGACTTGTTGAGTTCAACAAGAAAACTTTATTCGCTCGTTACTCCACAACTAAAACCCCTTTATTATTCTTCACCAACAAAAATACCTTACCTGACTCTTCTTATATCTTTTTCCAAAAACTTCAACAAACATTTTGCTCTCAACAACTCGTGGATATCTCACAAGGCTTTGATGAACCATTCACTTTTATCAAAAACTATGGAAATCGCTTCATTTGTGTTATTTTTGGAAATAGTTTGTTTTATTGTTCTTTATATAATTACTTAACTATAATTATTTAACTATAATTACTTAGTTATAATTATTAAATTATAATTACTAAACTATAAGAAGGAACTCTAAGTAAAGTCATGGACGCAATGCATACAGCCGACTTGACTCCTAAGTATTTGGTTCTTCCTTCTCCAAGCAGTGTGGACTTATCTGTGTGCAGTGGGTGGGGTGCGTCTATCGACGTGACAAAAATCACCCCCCTCCTTCGACAACTATCAAACTCCCCTCCAATGCCTTTCGATCGGTGGAGTCTCTCAGTCCATTCAGAAAACTCCAAAGAGCACTTTAAAATCGTTTTTAATGAGCATCTTGTCATTCCCTTTGATAATTCGATGGTTCTTAAAATAGACGGTCTAACTCTCAATATTTCACATGAAAAATCTCCAAAAGTGGCAACCATTTACATTATGAATGTGGGTACTTTTAATGGCAACAGACCGACATACAATATAAACAAAAACGAGAAGTTCTTTGGCATGACTGACCCGTCACCATGTGACGGGAAAATCGAGGTTGTTGAGTTTGATCAATCACACTTTGTTGGACAAGGGAGCGTCATCGAGCTCATTCTGTTGGAACAAAAGGAGTTTCGTGTTGACGGAGTTGGGTATGTCATCCCTCCATCAACACTCGTTATCTCAATTTTTGATAGAGTCACACTCTTGGCTAAAAACCCGACACTTTAAAGCCTATTTTTGTATAGTTTACAAGTGGTTATTTTACTATATATTATAGAATTTGTTTTTCAACTTGTTTAATTTCAGTGTTATTTTAAAATTTTTTAATTTCACAATATTTTTTGGAGTAAATTGTATTAATAACATTATAATAAAAATAAACCACAAATATAGTAATAGTTATTTATTAGTTAAAAAATAATTTAACAAACAAATGTAATTTAACTATTAATTAACTATTAATTAACTATTAATCAAAGTTTTTCAAAATCACAATCCTAATTTTTTTAACCAAAATGATCATTTTTTTTAATAAATTCGTATATTATAATACCACATTTGTGGCAATAATTATTTTGAAAACGCCTGGTTTTAATTAATTATTAATTAATTATCAACTATAAATAAATTAAAATAAACTATACAAATAAACTATACAAATAGTCCACCCCCAAGTCAATCACTTATTGTTTCTCTTCTTCTTGTTGTTTTTCTTCTTTGGCTTTGACTCAACTTTCTTCTTCTTCATCTTCTCGATCTTTTCTGCAATTTTATTTCCTTTTTTGATTTCTGATTCTGAGGATGTAGTCAAAGATTGGTCTTTAGAAGAGTTAGTAGTAGAAGAAGTAGAAGTACTTGATGGAGTTGTTGATACTGAAGATGTGTCGACAGGAGCCGACGAGTCTTCTTGAGTATCCATTTTGACGTCTTCTTTTGAAGAAGTGTCTTCCTTCTCTTCTTCTTCCATTTTTGTGTCTGATTCCTTGTCTGCTTTCTCTTCTTCCTTTTTGTCGTCTTTGTCTTCATAGACCTCTTGATCATCATCATCACCAAAATCATGCTCAAGCCAATTTTTGATTTCAACAACTTCCCCTTTGGAACTCCTCTCCTCATCTTCAGAAGAATCTTCAGACCCAATTAGACCAGTAGGTACTATCCCAGCCTCGGCTTCTTCTTGTTGCGCCTCTTCTTCCATTCCCATCTCAGCTATCCCAGCTGCAGCCTCAGACGCATCTATAACTGTATACCCCGCTAAGTGGAGACTATAGGGGCCTTCATTGATTAAAGTGACTTCTTCATTCCGACCAAAAACTAAATCAAGTGTTATTTGTTCACACTCAATTGGGGTTAACGTCCCTATTAATATTTTGTGTCCGGCAGCCTCTAGAAAGATATTTGTACGTTTCATTTCATCAACTTTAGCTTTAACCATGATACACTTCTAGTTAATTTTATAATAAATATATAATAAATATATTATAATTATATAATTTACACTGTTAGTTCTATTGTAATATTATTTACTAAAACATTGAATAGTTTGAAACAACTAGAAACCTCTTATCTTCAACAAAACAAACTGCGTTCGTTAAATGAATCATCTCATTTGTGCTCAACTTTTCGTTTTTGTTTGGTTGGATCACAACAGACCAGAACATGAATGAAAGCTTTTAAGTTCCTCAAGTTTTTATTAACAAACAAATTTTCATTTTCATTTTTTATAAGACAAAAAGTCATAAGATCTTAGCATTTGATGTCTGATTGCCAGAATATAT
>NW_004191857.1:98656-104680 GCF_000330505.1 Entamoeba invadens IP1
CGTTTTTGTGATATTGGACCTCCTTTGTTTCAAGAAGTCTTTTAAAAGTTAAGAAAAAGAGTGTTTTATCAAAGTATCTTCTTATTTCTCCAGCTCCACAATACGTAAAAAACTCAAGGAACGCCTGTGATGCGTAAAGGAATGTGGGTGGGTGTTTTGTTGTTTGTATTAAAAGCATGACTTGTGACATGAGATTTTTCGAGTTTAAGAGTTGGTACATTCCGACGTCGTCAATCACAAAGAGATTACGTAAAAACCAACAAAACGCGCTTTTGCTCCCCTCCGTTCCGCACTCAATCACAAAGTTTTTTGAAAAATTGAGGAATCCGATCTCTTCGAGTTTTTCGACGTATTCGGTTCCCGTGAAAAGCAAGTTATTTCCAGCAATATAAAAAATGATTTTTTCGCATTCATTTCTGGTTGACGCGTCGTTTTCGGTAATCTGCAGATTTTCATAAAGGAACTGGAATTTTGAAATTAAATAGTTCTTAACTTTTTCCGTCTTCTCTCGGGTATCCAGGAGCATGAATCCGATGAGTGCGTCTTTATAAATCTCAGGGTCCCCTGTCTTGACCATTTCGAGTTGGAACTCCGACAACGAGAGAGCCGAGGATTCTGGAATTGGCGGGTCTCCTCTTAACAAATTTTGGAATAAAAAGACGACTGCCCGAATAGTAGGTGCATACGTGGTGTTTTTTGCCAACTGAATCATTCCGACAACGAAATCTTCGTAAATCATATTTCTAAAGATTGGGGGTTCTGAGGCCAAATTAGCCAAGAGCCAGACGACGTGATATTTTGAGATATCTCCGAGGGTTTCCAGAATTTGTTGGAACGAATTGAGGAAATTGCGATGAGATTGGAAGATTGCTTTAGAGAAAGCTGAAGAAACGGACCACTGGATGAGTACATTGAGTGTTGCCACTGTTAATTTTTCACTTGGAGTATTAAGTAAGAGATATAGTATATCGATCATTTCGAATTGAGGAGGGAAACTTTTGAGGACTAAGAGTGCATCTAATAAATCGGGTTCGGAACTATTTTTTGAATAAATAATACTTTTGCTCTGAGCAAATTGTTCGTCGGAATAAAACTGCGAGGAAGGTTTGGTGGGTTCATCGATCACACGTTTGAGAGAAAGAAACTCTTGTCGCCGCTTGGTTCGAAGTTCAGCAGCATGTTGACGGCATTCGACTAGTAAGGGAACTTGTTTTCGAAGGGTTGCCATTGATTTTTTGTTCTCTTCTTTTTCTTGTTTTTCTATGAATTTTATTAAAAGGAACGGATGAATAATCATTTGGATTTAATTATCTTATAGTATATAATCAAAAACTAGAGTAAATAATATAATATAAATGTATTATAATTATAATTTATTTATGGACAGGAAATAATTTATAATTATGTTTTGATTTGAAACCAAATAAATAATGATGTGATTTGACTTTTATTAATTAAAATATACAATTTAAATATAATATTTTATAATTGTATAGTAATTAAAAAAAAAATATTTGAAAAAATTAAAAAATAATTTTATTTTTCAATATAAATTTTAGTTCATTTAAATATGAAACAACTCAAAAATTATATATAAATTAAAAAATATTAAAAATGAAATTAATAAATAACTATTAAAAAAATTTCAAATAAACAAATGATAATTTAATTATATAAAAGATAAAAAAATAATTAAACAATCTTAATAATAATAATGTTAATAATAATGTTCATAATAATTTTATAATTATATTTTATTATACATAATTATTATTTATATAATTATATATAATCTATTTTTTATTAACAATTCAATAATAATAAAATATAAAAAATAAGTAGTTAATTATGAACAACTATTATAAATAGTAACATTTTAAAATATATTAATAAAACAAACTTTGTATTAAATAAAATTATTAAACAAATAATAAATAATAATACTTTCAAAGTGCATCAAATTAAGAATTGAACTAGAAAAGAACCAAATACAAATGGACGAGTTAAATACAACATTTACAGGGACTGAGTTAGAGTCTCATTTTGATAGTTTTATGTACATCGACAGTCGTGGGCTTCCACTGAGTTCGTACGGTTACTTCCCAAAGTCTTCAGCTGGGTTTGCTAAATCAATTTATGATGGCGCAGAACTTCTTTGCAATGGAAAGAACCCCACAGTCACTATCGAAGGAACAAGTGGAATCATTTTTATCACACAAAACAACAACATTACAGTCGCAGCAATCCACAAGAAATGAACCTAACCTTCAATTATTAAAATCTAGTTAATTTACTATTCATTTTACCATTCATCTAATATAATAAATAATAATTAAATTATTATAATTTAAACTATTGAAATATAGAAAATTTGTTTCAATGATATTTTATCATAATATATAGTACCCGTCGAAGGTTCATTCTGTGGTTTAACAATAACATTTTATGAATAACATTTAAAATCACACATCACTACTGTTGGTCTTGAGGAGTGATTTGTGGCTTTGTTCCCCAATCCATTTTGAATAAGACACCATACAATATCAAGAGAAGGACAACAATGCCACAAATAAGGAAAAAACAGTGCCTGTATGTCACTTTTGCACCAACAATCCGACTCACACCATCAATGCTATGATTTGTCATGGACACTAACCCCTCCATCTCAATTGAGGTGGCGTCCGCTTCTTTCGAACTGTCGACGACTTTGTTGCCAAGTATTTTAGAAGCCTAAGTATTAAATTATTTAATTAAATAGGGACAAAAGAAGATTTAATGGGGTGCAACAAACTTTTCTGAGAGCTTGAGTTTTCATCTGAAGGGAGTCAATCTGGTCGTCATTTTCGTTCAATAAAATCTCCTCATTTGAAGGATTTGACATTTTGAAATGAAATCACAGTTTACATCAACAAATTTACAATTATATTTATAATTAAAATACTATAAGTTAAATACTATAAAAATGGTTTATTTATTTAATCAAATAATTATTAAGTATTGTTTTGTCATGATACATGATAAACTATTGTAATTATTATTATTTTAATTACGTAATAATTGTATATAAATGGTATTATATTAATTTTAAATAATAATAATATAAAGGGGATAAAATTTTTTTTAATCTTTTTAACTGCTTACAATCGATTTAATAGTTATAACTAATACCATTATAATAAAAAGTATAATACAAATTACCAACTCGGACAGAAACAGTCTCCACGATGCATATTCAGCCTTCATGGTAAACAGTACTATACATTTTATTATATTAATATTATTTAAATCTATAAAATCAAGTGGAAGCGGTTAAAAAGACCAAAGCGGTTTATTATCCCCCTATAATAAAGTATAGTTGAATTTATTAAACTCAAACGAGATAACATTGAACAAAAATAACACAGACTTAGAAAACTACACAACAAGAATTATGCGTTTTCTCTTCTTTTGTTGGTTCCTCTGATACCAAAGGTTCCACCAAACTGTCAATCATCGTCTTAAAAAATGCAAACGACTTCGGAAGGTCTTTGAGTTCTATGACTTTGTGGATCAACATGTTTTCCACTGCAAATGCGTTCGCTTTGTTATACACACAGTCATCAATGGTATTCCCAAACCCAAGTAAATACTTCGGCGCAGAAGAGTCAGAGTACCGTTCTATTTCTTTCAGCCAGAAATCTAGACATTCCGTCGTTTTCAAGTCGTCGAACAGGTAAACCAGAAAGATGACTGATGTGTTTCTGAAGAACGTCGTTGTGAGGCTTTGGAACATTTTTCTCCCACCTGTTCATTGAGTAATTGTTAATAGTTATTTTATTAATAAAATAACTATTTTATATACTAGTAATAATACGGTAATATAATAGTAAAATACCATTAACGCATAGTATATATTATAGTAATAATTATAATAATAATTAAAGTAATAATTAGATAATAATTGGAGTATATATTATAGTATAATTTACTATTAATGTATGGTATATAATATCGAAGAACAAACACGACTGTGTAAAACTAAAACACACTTTTTGCTCTTTCGAATCGATTAACCACTCCCCTTTGTCGGCTTTTTCGGCGGAAAACTCGTCCATAGCCATTTCTATAAATGTAGTGATGGGTGTTGTGTCTTCGCCTAAAAAAATCATCTTGACTTCTTGAAAAAATACGGACTCACTGATATCCTCAAGGGCAATATCTTTGGGATTGACAGTCGTACTGAGCCCATTTGCTTTTCGAAGCGATTGCAACATTAAACAACTTTTCAGTTCATTAACTTTCATGAAAGAAAGTTATTAATATATTATATTATATTAGGTTTACTAGAAATATTCACAAACAAAAGACTCTTAAGTATTTATTCTTTCTGTCGTTGTTCAATCTCCAGAATTGAAATAATGAAATTCTATTTATTGAAAATATTAATACTATTCAGTATTAGTTATTCAATTATTTAAGCGGTATAATTCTGCTTAAAAGTCCATCGGTCAAAAATATTCAAATTGTGTAAAAACAATCGGGACAATGTTATTGTTATTTAAAAAAAATATAATATAATTACAATTATGTTAGGTTATGCAATTTAATAGAAAAACATGATTTTTGTGTTTATGGTATAAAAAATGCGCTGTTTTTGTGACTAAATAAAAATAAATTAAAAAATAATAGTTTTTTTTGTAAAATATTCTTATTTATTTATAAATGATTTATTTTTATAAACAAGAAAAAAAATTTTATAACAAGTTTAGAAATGAAAACGAATAAATATAATAATTAATAGTATATTATATTATTAATAATACAATATTTTTTTTCTTGTTTTGTCATGTGTAATACAAATTTGTATTATTACGTGATAATTAATTAATTAATAAATTATTTTATTATAAATAAAAGTCATTTTTAATTCCAATTAATAAAAAAATACTTTCTTGTTATACAAATTTGAAAAACATTTGGACCTTTTTTTTTCTCATTTACAAAAAAATAGAACATTATTAATGTAAAACCGTTCTAAACAATAAATTTTTAATTTTAAACAAAATGTGCATAAAAAATATAATTTATAAATTATTATTGAATGATTGTAATTACGAATAATATGTCCATAATAAAAGGATTATTAATAAAAACTTTTAACTTGGAATTTATCTGTAAGTTTTGACACCTTCAACTTAGCAATATTAAATGTGTTGATAATTTATTTTATTTTTTACATTAAAAAATAACAATTTCCATGGTTTTTTCTTAAAAAAAAAATACAAAAAAAAATACAATATTAAAAACAATTATTCATCTTAATAACAATCAAAAAATTTGAAAAATAATTATAATTGACACGTGTTAGCAAATTAAAATAAAAAAGAATAAAAAACCACAAAAAATTATTTAGTTATATTGTTAATTTTTAATAGAAATAACTTTTTTAAATGGTAAAATATTAATAAAAAAACTTTACATATCTAATGATTTTAGATAATCTTTGTTGAAAGAAGATTATAAAAATTTAAATTTCAAAAAATCTATAAATCTTGTGTGAATAAAATCACAATGGAGATAATTACGAAAACAAATAATATATTAAATATAATATTTAACCATTACTTATAGTAATTAAGTATAATTATTATTATAATATATAATATTATTTTACTTTAAAGATGATCACAAACATTTGTTGTTTACTGACAGTAAAAAACATCTATTTGTGTGACAATAAACCAATCAAATGCAAAACCCACAAATAATTATTTTTCTCTGAAACTTTGAATTTAAATACACTCTAATAAAAATTATTGTATTTTTATAATTAAAATACTTTAATATCATTAAAATCTTTCATTTTTATGTATAAAATAGTGAAAAGAATTTACTACACAATTCCATTATCAAAAAACAAATAAATATTTTTTCTCTGTTTAACCCTTCCAATACCAGAAATATACTTGTTATAACACGCATACAGATCAATATAAATTAAAATTTGTAAACTAAAAGTTATTCTAAATTAAACAGTATTCAGTT